>NC_072735.1:81552128-81852128 GCF_026930045.1 Uloborus diversus | reverse complement strand
GCATAGTGAATAGTCGGGCTTTTCTATTTTTTACACTGCAAATAATCGGTACACATTGAAACTCTTTAAGTGTTCCAGTTGCCTGAATATGTGCTGAAATGTTTCGAATGTGTTATGTACAAAGAAATGGTACTCCACTTTCCTTTTTTATGTTCTTTAAGGATAATTTTTGTATTTGTACATTTACGGAACTTCATACTTTTGCTTTAAATAAACTAATAATTCATCATACCTCTTAAGTTTTGAAATAAAATGAAACCCTGTGTTTTAAAACTGCTTGGTTACGTTAAGACTAACGTGTTACGATTCTAATTTTGAAACTTGACGATTGATTTAGGGCTCCTGTCCTTATCTTTAGATTTAGAATTTTTTAAGAACATCGGAATCAGAGGTTTAAACAAGAGCTCCTAAACTACAGGTTATGACCCAAAAACATTTCTAATGAAAGTTGAAGGGCATTTCTTACGTTGTTCAATTTCAATCTTACAAAAAAGCGTATCTTTTATCTAAATGGTTTTTATAAGTTCTGTCATCTACCTTTTTACAAATAGTTCAGGTGATTTTATTTTTCTGGTTAGCAATTTTTGATGCGTTAGTATTTTTGCTTGTAAACATCCCATAAGATCGATCATCTTGTGCACAACTTTTTGGTTTAAGAAACCGAAAAAAGAATGAACCGCTGGAGGTTCTGCGGCTTAGATTAGGTTAAACTTGAATACGATCAAAATCTACCACAATAGTATGAATGAGATTCGAACCTAGGTCCAGAGATCAAGATTCTTCTAAGTAATGATGATTGACAAAATATATTGTCTAATGTTTCATATCAATCAATTTTATCTTGAATTTTGAGGATAAAATATTGCGTACCATTTAGCATCTTATTTATGTATAATTAATTTTATTATCTGTTGCAGATAAAAAAATCATGAAATTTGAGTTTCATGATCGATGTTTTGCAGAAATGCCAAGCAAAGTATTGTTTGAATGAATAATCTGAGTTCAGAACATTAGCGAAAAATCTTATTAAGTATCTTACTCAAATTTTTGAAATCATTAAAGCAATTAGAGCAAACAGGGTGCCTTACATAAATGTATGTTTTGAGTACGTACAATGCATGTATCGGGTCTCGTGTTCTTAAAAATGGGGTCATGACACAAAAATAGTTGAAACCGCTAGTTCAGGAAAAAAATGCTTAATAATTTTTTTTATGTAATCCCACTTTTTAGTTTGCAGTGTGATAAAAAAACATGTGAATAAAAAATTTCGCCCTTTATTTCTTTGAAAAAAAAAAACCTTTAGTTCTTTGTAAAACATGTACAACCTGATAACGTAAACATAAAAACATTTTTTTTTTTTGAACCATGAAAAGTTTTATGAAAGGCTTAGTAAAAATTGTTGGATAACTAAACGTGATGTCTTTTGCAGTGTAAAAACTATTTCAATTGTAATTTAGTTGTTATATGTTCTATCACATTGACAGATAGATTAAAGGTGACCACAGACTGAAGAAACAGGAAATATCAGACCTTTTTCTGAGAAAAATGCCGAATTCAATATTAGTAACGCAAGTTTAAGCCATTTTTACAGTTCTGGAAAGGGCGTAGGGAGATCTCCCTCGGAGATTTATCTACTCTAAAATATGTTTAAGCTGTCTTTGATTATGTAAAGATGGGGAAAAGTATGGAGAGGGGGGAAGGATACCTGTAGGAAAAAATGTAAGAATGCAGTTATAAAACTGTACATTTAGGGCATTTTTAAGGAACTTTGGGTTTTATGTTCCGGGGTTCATTTCAGCTGAAAATATTTTGAAGCTTAAGTGTTAAAAACATTTTTGTAAGGTAACTTGAGGACGAAGGGTATTATTAACCACAATATTTTGATTTTTTTTTTTTTAAGTATAGTTCAAAGCTATCTTTAGTGATGTTAGAGGAAGGAAACTCTGGTTGGAGGGGCTGGGAGGAGTTGGTCTCCGGAAAATTGTAAAAACTGATGCGTCTGAAACATTTTAGCTATCTTTGATGATGTAAAGAGAAAAGGAGGAAGACAGGTATATAGGGGCTTTTTTCGGAAAAATTATTGTTATGGAAAAAATAGTAGGGGAATGTGGGGTAAAGTGAAATTGCTAAGCTGGCTAAATGTTTTTTTTAAATGAACAGATTGGAAATTTCTTTTGAAAATTACACTTTACAAAGAAAGAACATTGTAAAAAAAAAAGTGGAAATTTTTCCCTTTATTTTTTTATAGAAAGAGTGAAAAATAAAATATTTTTCTGAATGAAAACTGTTCTATTCACTCATCAAAAATGTATTTGTTCAAATGAATTAGTAAAAGAAGGGTAGAATAAATAATAAAAAGATAATGAAACAATGAACGAATACTTAAATAAATAAAATACTTAATACATGAAGAAAAATAAATGATCGTATAAAATAGTGAATATCAACACTGCGCGGCAAAAAAAAAATAAAATAAAAAAATAATAATTTGAATTTTGACATCTTGAATTCAAATTATGTTTTTCGCAATCACGAGTGTGTGTATGTAGGCGTGTGTGTTTGTGTGTGGGGGGTGTAAGTGTTTGTGTGTGTAGGCATGTGTGTTTGTGTCTGTGTGCTGGCATAAGTGTATGGGTAGTTGTGCATATGAATGTGTGTGTGGGGGGTGGGTATGTGTATGTGTGTGTAGGCATATGTGTTTGTGTCTGTGTGCAGGCATGAATGTGTGGGTAGTTGTGTGTATGTGTTTGTGTATGTGTGTAGGTGTATGTGTGTGTATGTGTTTGTGTGTGTGTGCGTGCGTGTGTGTGTAGTTGTGTATGTATGCACGTGTGTGTAGGACATGGATGCAACCTAGAGACGGCTTTCGCTATAGGAGCAACATCGTGAGGACCCGGTCGACGGTGATGCTGCGGAGAGTGGCGGTGAGAAAATGAAATCAAAGGACATCAAAACAGTCAAATGAGAACAATAAGCAATCGTGATTGCTCAAAAAAAAAAAAAACCTTCAAAATGCTTCTGACATTTCGTCGGCTGATTCTTATATAGAATGACTCCCTGAATCCGAAAATGACCTCCTTTTCCCCCTATACGTACCAATTTTTTTTAAAGGACCCCCAAGTTTTTTTCAATTTTCTTAGTTTTAGAGCAATTATTATTATTTTTTTTTTTGGAGGTGACAGGAGTTTTATATATTAACTGCTAACATTGTTTTGGTGGGCAAGAGAGGTTCAAAGTTCAAGATCATGGACACCGATCGCAAAAAGGGGGACTTGGGGGGTATGAGTATAACCTCTCAAAATAAAAGAAAAATCACGAAAAACGATCTTTTTATTCTGATTTTTTAAAAAAGATGTTTGTAAAAAAATTTTCGCGATGTAAAAAAAAAATATCATGTGAACGTCGCATGTTGCATACGAGTTGAATCGCAGGTCTTCATTCAAAAAAGCATTCCTCTGGCTGATTCCTATGTAAAATGACCCCTATGACCCCTTGTTTCCAAATACGACCATCTTTCCCCCGATCACGCCCCCTTTTTAGAACCTACCCCCCTTCTCTCCCCCGCCATTTTTTTTTTTGAAGGGGGAAAAGATCATTACAATAACCGTTAACATAATTCTGAATGATTAGAGATGTGCAAAGCTCAAAATCTTATGCATACGTAGCAAAAAGGAAAACAGGGGGGTCAACCCTCCAAGCACACTGTGCAACAAAAATTACTCTCAAATGCTTCTGAGGCTATTCCGCCTGATTCTTCTGCAAATTTACCTCCTAAATCCAAATATGATCACCGTTTTCCTCCTACATGTACTGATTTTTGTAGACCCCCCCCCTTTTTATTTGGGGTGGGGGCAAGTTTTTTTTTTTTTTTTTTTTTTTTTGCTATATATGCACAAGATTTAGAACTTTGCACATCTCTAGCCATTCAGAATTATGTTTACGGCTATTGTAATGCTCATTTTCCCCTCCAAATTTAAAACAATAAATGGCTTTGAATCAGGGGAGGGGGGAGGTTCTAAAAAGGGGCGTGATGGGGGGAAAGGTGGTCGTATTTGGAAACAAGGAGTTATTTTATATAAGAATCATCCAGAAGAATATCTATTTGAATGAAGACCTGCGATTCAACTCGTATGCAACGTGCGACATTCAAAAGACAGTTTTTTTTTTATATCGCGAAAATTTTTTTGGACATAGGAGTCACAGAAAGGAGTCTTATTATCTCATTCTACACCGAAATGTTTTTTACAAACATCTTTTTTTTTTAAAAAAATAGAATAAAAAGATCGTTTTTCGTGATTTTTCTAATATTTGGAGGGGGGGGGGTATGCCCCCAAAGTCCCCCTTTTTTGTCATGGGTGTTCCTGATCTTGAAATTTGAGCCTCTCTTGCCCACCAAAACTATGTTAGCAGTTAATATAAAGCTCCTTTCACCTAAAAAAAAAAAAAACTCTAAGGAAAATTGAAAAAAACTTGGGGGCCTTAAAAAAAAATTGGTACGTATAGGGAGAAAACGGAGGTCATATTCGGATTCAGGGGGTCATTTTACATAAGAATCAGCCGACGAAATGTCAGAAACATTTTGAAGGTTTTTTTTTTCTTTTTTGCCGAACAGTGTAATTGAGTGAGTAAACGAAATAAACTATTTCACTTTGTCCCTTTCACCTTGCCAATATTAGAAATACAAGTAAGCTTAAAATTAACTGAAAAAAGTAAAAAATACCGCATTGAATATTAGAAGGTCTCAATTAATATTTAAAATGTTAGTAACAATAATTTTATCATTTTATTCTTGCAAAAATAATTTTTGACTTACATCAAAATATTACAATATGAATGTCCTTTTTTTGAAAACTGCCATTATTATTATTATTAATTTTAAGCTTCAGATGTATTTTTTTCCTGACTGGAATAGAGTACATGTGCTAGTATATAGTTAAAATATTACGAGATTGTTGGCAGTAAAAGTAATTATTTCACCATTTCACTTTGCCCCACATTCCCCTACAGCCTACAAATAAATGTATAACGTATTGCTTGTGTTCTCATAACTAAGTATATATTTGTAAAAAAAAAAAAGGCTTTTACTTATTTTTTTTTTAGGTAATGGTTTACCCGGTTGTAGAAGAATGATAGTTTTAAGCATTGTTATGTAAATTTTTTAATGTGTATGCATAAAGTTAAATAAATTTATTTTAAACATATTGTGTTGAATGACTTGTTAAGTTTGTTAAAGTCAGTTCAGTGTTATGTGCGTAAGTTTGAAACATAAATCCCATGCGTATTTTAAATTTAGCTGCATTAGTTAATGAACTTGATATTAACTGTCTGATTGAGTTAGACCTGAATGTATGGCATTTAGTCGCCATCTGGTGACTAAATGCCATACGTTGGAAGCTAAAAAGCGTACTCAACCAGTCGTAGTTGTGTGGCCGGTTCGTCTTAAAAACCGAACCGGCCACACAATGTTTTCACCAATGATTTTTCATACACAAATCCTTTCTATTTTGAAGTAATTAGTTTGCGATGTAAGAACAATACCAACCTTAGTATTACATGTTGCCTTTCAATCAATAATAAAAGCCATTATTAATTTCACGACCCAAACCGTACTCCTCAAAACCTAGCAAGCACAAATTAGGAAGCTTATAAAAAAAGGTTTGTACTCACCTTCGGCGGGAGGAGGGGGGGATAGAAAAGGGCAAATGAAGAGGAATTGCAGTTAGATCTCATACGGTAATACCTTTTCCACAGCT
The DNA here is from genome assembly GCF_026930045.1 of Uloborus diversus. Classification (NCBI taxonomy): domain Eukaryota; kingdom Metazoa; phylum Arthropoda; class Arachnida; order Araneae; family Uloboridae; genus Uloborus; species Uloborus diversus. The sequence goes on along the minus strand of NC_072735.1, from coordinate 81,846,375 downwards.
CATGTTTTAATGCAGCACATTTTTTCCTCATTCAAGAAATAAATAAATGTTTTGAATAAAGTCGCTACTAATGGTAAAAAAGGGCTACTAAACTGAAAGTGTATGCCAGCCACTGACGACTAAGTATTTTTTTTTTATTTATTTTGTTTTTCGCGAACACTTTTCTTCCTTATTCACGGAACTAAAACTAAAAATAAATAATTGATAATTGTCAGTGCCGGATATACGATTTTTCCGAGCTAGGGCAAATCTTGAAAATGATGCTCCTACTCATTTTCCTTCGAGTTTTATATTGTTTCAACGAGTCCCCCCCTCCACAGAAATAGAACAAATTTATCGTCACCCAAAAGTTGTCTCACGGGGGCAAGGGTCCCAACTCCCCACTTCGCCCCCAGATCCAGCACTCATCGTTTTAGTTAATATTCAAGGAAATAATTAGTCATTAAAGAATTTCACTGCACTTACATTTTTAAAAGAACACAACTAATGTTTAAGGTCATTGATCGATACCAAGCAATAGATCACTGAATAGCAAAGTAGCACGAATTCAAACAATGAAGGCAAATTTATTTTGATCTTGAGAAATTAAAATTTTTGAAAATGAAATTTATGAAGCAACAAGCTGAAGTTATGCGAGCCTTTGTTTGTACACTTTTGATTACTTTTTACAGTATGGATTAGCTTTGAAAACTTAAATATAGAAATTAATATTTTAAATGTATATATTTTCTGTACTAAGTAACATTGTGCATTACATTTTCCTGCAACCTTTTTATTAGTAAGCATTGTTCGTGTGCAATTCTGCTGTAAGCTATTCAATTCTCTTGGAAATATCATTATATTTTAAATTTTCATAGTAGCTATGCTGATTAATAATTAGATTCATCCAAAGACTAAACCATCAGCCTGCAGTCTCAAAATGAACACCAATTTAGTGCATATTTATAATTTCCAAAAGCTACTTTTATATTTGTGCGGTAGGTATCCTCGGATGATATTAGCGCGAAGAAATTGTTCTAAAACGCATTCTAGAAACTGTACCTATGTGTGTGCCACAAAATGTTCAGTGAAGTGTTCAAAAACGTGTCTTTAACGCGATCCTATAAGTGCTTAAAAAGTGCGCTAGAAAGAATGCTGAACTAAATATATGTTCCGAACTGTGTTTCTAGAAGTGTTTTGGAAACTGACCCAAAAAAGTGTTCTAAAAAAGGGGACAAGTGTACGTGTTCAAAAAATGTTTTAAAAAGTGTTCTTACAAGGGTTCTAATAAATGTTCCGAAATAAGTGTTCTAAAAAAGGAGACAAGTGTCCGCGTGAAAAAAGTGTTCAAAAAGTGTTTGATTATTTGCAGTGTAATTTAAGGTTTCAAAAGTATTTCCTTAGATCAATTGACAACAGCAACGAAATTTTTCACTAGTCTAAAAAGGAAAGTAATAATAAAAGATAAGAAAAAGAATCTGCAAAAGAAAACGGTTTTGAAAAAATTAAAATAAAATAAAAAAAATTAATTTGAATTTTGTCATCTTGAATTCAAATTATGTTTTTCGCAAAAAATTTTTATTGTTTTGTATGAATTTGTAAGAATATGGGGGTTTTCTTAATCTTAAATTAATTAAACTTACCATATTTTACAGCAGCATTTAGTTGGAATGGACAGTATGCAAAATATTTTCTTGAATATATTATCGAAGAACAAAATGAATAACCGAGAAAGAATTTACTTTATTCCTTTTATTCTCAGCTGAAAGGTTTCGCCAAATTTGTTTAGGGTTATAGTTTTAGTATAGTGCGAGCAAAGTAGCCTTGGCGAGATTTCGCGTTTTTAGTTAAACCATTTTTAATTTTTATCATGAGTGGAATAAAATGGTAGTAAGGTTACAGAATTCTATAAGTGAAAAGAAATAATGGTCAATCAACTGAAAAGAAAACTACCACCATATATCCGTGAGAATTTTGTTGATGATTTGCATAACATGACACAATTAAATCGTAAGTCAGAAATTAGAAAAATCGAAACAGAAAATTTTTAAATTAACCGATTTGGGAATTCGAGAGAAATAACTCAGCTACAAATGGAAAACAATAAGCGCTAGCCAAGCAAGGCAAAAAAGTATCATCTTCTTTCGATAACAATTTGTAATGTCATAATGAATTTTCTAGCATTAATTGTTGTTCTTGTCAGGCCACAATTATTATTTAGTTTTATCAAGAATTGATAAATATCGAATTCAACATCGTGGAAATAGCTGCTTAGAACTACGAACTACGTAGTTTGCATTAATCTTTGACGTTTAGTAATGCTTCTTGAATTCTCATTTCTTTCTACGTGGGCCAGAATATCCACAAGACTTTGAAAATTAATTTAAAAAGAATAAAGCGAAAAAATCATACGTACGAACAAAAATCACAACACTTTTAGCATTTTCTACGTTACCATGTGCGTTTGTTTTAGTTTTTAAGTCCGCCATTAGACAGTGACTTCAGTGCCCCCTATAGTTCGTTGGAGTTGCGAATAAACTCGAAGTCATTTATGTTTCTACATAAAGATATGCGCAGACGATTTTTTTTTTTTTTTTTTTTGACAATGAAAATTATTTCTTTAAGTTGACATTTTATTGTTTTTATTTATTTTGGTAAGTGCATTAATTCAGTTAAAAAATTGTTTTTGGCAACAGGGGAAAAAGAAACGATTTTTTTTTTTTTTTTTTTTTTGATATGATGTATTTATTTTAATGAGTTTATTAATTTTGATTATTTTTTTTTCGTTTTGAAAGCTGTTAAAGATTTTTTTAATGGAAAGAAGTGTATTAGCTGCTTTGTTTAAAAGATTCTGTTTTTTTACGCATTTAATTTTTTCAGATGAGTGAGGAATATTTTATTCCTACAAATCAGCTTAAAGTATTTTAAAAATATGTTTGAAAAAATTTGCAATTTTAGCTATTTTTGAGAATATTGATCATGTACTAGAAAGTAGTATGGGTATACGGGAAAGTAGGCTCGTCTAGTTCTAGACAGAACTTCTTGTTTTAGTTAACATCTACTCAGTAAAGACCCCAGTAATTAGCACTTTAAGAGTTTGTCCTTAAACTTACCTCTGTTTTCAGTACTTAGAAAAAAAATATTCTCTTGCAAATATTTTTGTATCAAAGAGTGCACATCTGTGCATCTATTTAGTTCACTAAAATCAAAAATATTTGAATCGATACATTTATAAAAATATGTATATAAAAAGTTACCAAAATCTCCAGTAATTGGCACCTGATACCCCAGTGTATGACACTTGTGATCCAGTAATTGGCACATGTTAATAGAACTGGAAAATCACTTTGTTTTTTACTTTTAAATTACATACAAATTTTATCATCATAAGAAACATTAGTAATGATAATGTAAAGTAGGGAATCTTCTTTACTAATAATAAAGCTGAAAGTCTCTCTGTCTGGATGTCTAGATGTCTGTGACGCGCATAGCGCCTAGACCATTCGGCCGATTTTCATGAAATTTTCTTTTATATTATTATATACTAATAATAAAGCTGAAAGTCTCTCTGTCTGGATGTCTGGATGTCTAGATGTCTGGATGTCTGTGACGCGCATAGCGCCCAGACCGTTCGGCCGATTTTCATGAAATTTGGCATAAAGTTAGTTTGTAGCATGAGGGTGTGCACCTCAAAGCGATTTTTCGAAAATTCGATTTTGTTCTTTTTCTATTCCAATTTTAAGCCCATTTTTCATATAAATTTGATAATATGAGGAAGAATGTGTTTATCTTTCTTCTTCTTTATCTTTACTAATAATAAACCTGGAAGTTTCTCTGTCGGGATCTCCCTCTGCCCGGATTTCTGTCTGTCTGTCAGTATCTCTGTGACGCGCATAGCGCCTAGACCGTTCAACCGATTTTCATGAAATTTGGCACAAAATTAGTTTGTAGCATGGGGGTGTGCACCTCGAAGCGATTTTTCGAAAATTCGATGTAGTTCTTTTCCTATTCCAATTTTAAGAATAAAATTATCATAAGATGGACGAGTAATTACGAAATTATCATAAGGTGGAACCGTAAATGGGCACAAGCCAATTGGCGAGAAAATTCGCCACACAGGCGAACCAAAAGACCTTTTAATTTTTCTATTACGGGCAAAGCCGTGCGGGTACCACTAGTTTTATATAAATTAATGCTAAATCACTCTTCTTCACGTTGGAAAAGTATTTTAGAGAAATAAAAACATAAATTTGGAATGTTCCATGGAAAAGATATTGAAATTAATGCTGTTTCATCCTTCGGTTTACAGTTTTGATTTTACGAATGCTACCAGGTTAGGTTTGCCCCAAGTATAGTTAAAAACTCATATAGCATACTTTTTTGCATAAGTTTTCCTCTTTTTTATTTATCAAATGCAACAAGTCGGTTTTCTTTCTCTTGAAAAACCACACGCTGCAGGCGGCATTGAGGTACCGTGGGTGGCGAATAGGGGTTAGCGAGCGAATCGAGCAGAGGACGGAGCCCCAAGCATAAAATTAATTACTGACTAACTTTCATTTGGATTTTTTCTGGTGAAAGTCACTCAAATTGACAAAAAGACGCAACTTCAAAAATTGATGATTTTGATGCTTTTTTTTTTAGCCTACTTTCCCAAGTCAGAAAAATAAGAAAAAAGTATGAAAGAAGGCTTAATGCATCTTAAAAATGTCGCAAAAAAAAAAAAAAAAATCAAAAATGAATAAAATAATTAAATAAATATCGAAAAATTAAAAATTGGAAAGTAGGGTATTGAGATGGGGAAAAATGTCTGTCGGTCTGTCTGTCCTTCCCTAATGACTTTTGAATGAATAGTCCGATTCGAACAAACTTTTTTTTGTTCGAAAGATCTCGACGAGGACACCTCATTCCCATATTTCACTTTTTGATTTGAACTATTTTTTTGTTCAATTTTGAACAGTTCAACAAAACTTAACATTAGCGCCTATGGGGAAACTGAAAGTCAATGTAGATTCCGTACTTGAAGGCGGATTTATTTCAAACAAATTTTGTTGGAAATAGCTCTCGACGCCAAACTAAAGACTCCGAATCCAAGAATTTAGAGGCATCCGACTCCGACTCCTGTGCCCGACAATTAATCGGACTCCGACTCCCCGACTTCGACTCTGACTTCGTAGCTTTGGCAAAATTTATACACGGAAGGACAAATGACTGACTCCGATTCTTGGAAACTCGTTTCCGACTCCTTTACCCCAAAATGAGATTGACTCCGACTCCGCAGCTATGGTTTTCACTGTGAAATAATTATTGATGATATGATTTGTTTTTATTTTCACGCTGAAGTTTTAATTTAGGTATTCAGTTTTTGTCGAATAAACTCGAAGTCATTTATGTTTCTACATAACGATATGCGCAAACGATTTTTTTTTTTTTTTGACGATGAAAAGTATTTTTTTAAGTTGACATTTTATTGTTTTTATTTATTTTGGTAAGTGAATTAATTCATTTAAAAATTATTTTTGGTAACAGGGGAAAAAGAAACGACTTTTTTTTTGATATGATGTATTTATTTTAATGAGCTTATTAATTTTAATTATTATTCTTCGTTTTGAAAGCTGTTAAAGATTTTTTTAAAGGGAAAAAAGTGTATCAGTTGCTTTGTTTAAAAGGTGCTTTTTTTTACGCATCTAATTTTTTTAGTTGTGTGAGATATACTTTATTCCTGGAAATTAGCAAAAATATGTTTGAAACAATTTGCGATTTTAGCTATTTTTGAGAATATTGATCAGGTACTAGAAAGTGATATGGGTATACGGGAAAGTAGGCTCGTATAGTTCTAGACGGAACTTGTTGTTGGCAATTACTGTACAAAAGCTATCGATTTCAATTTTCGCTTTATCATATTCGTAATCTACGCAAAAAACTGAAGGTAACGACACTTCACTCAGCTTTATTGCGAAAATGACGCTATTTCCCCAGTACTTGGCACACATGCCAATTACTGGGGACTAGCAAAACTGAAGCACCAGTAAATGGCACCCATCATTATTTTAAAATTCCAAATAGGGACGAAAATATACTTCTACACAATTAAAGTAACATCTTTCAACTAAACAAAACTTTTGACAACGAAAATTTAAAATATATCCTAAGTCAGGTTTTAATGGATTTATGTGCATGCTTCCCTTAATATAAGCCAGAAAAGAAGCTTTTGCAACAAAAATGGCTGATTTGACACAAGCCACAATTGTTTCTCTTTCCTACGAACTGCTGTCATTTAGTAACATGAATTGAAGTTATAATCTTTAAAATTAATGTACATTTAGTTGGTATATAGCCTTCTTTTTAAAAAAAAAATTGGATACGAGTCTTTTTTAGGACATTTTTGTTGGAAGTGCCAATTACTGGTGCCGTGCCAATTACTGGGGATGTTACCCTAAGTGGGGTTTGGATATTTTCAACATCATACATTTATGCGTTTTGTTCTTTTTATTAGGTAAGAGTTTAGAGAAATGGAACAGCTGCATTAATGCAGAAAAACACATAAAAATTATTTCCAGCTTGCCCAGTAGATTCAAAATGGCACGAAATTCCAAATGGCACGGTATTGTAAACACCAAACACTAAACAGTACATCTGTACACCGGAAACCCTTTAATTCTCAAACATTTTTTATAGCGACATTCTTACCGTCAAGTAGAATATCCATTTTCGGCTGTCCATCCTGCTCTTCTGTACTATAGCAGAAGTAATAAGCCAAGTCTTCTTCTGTAACTTCTCTGATGATTAGCGAATGGTCCTTATCCTTAAATACCCGGTTTCGGGTTTCATCGTCGTGCATGTCCAGAACAACTTCTGTCTCGTTGCCTCGCAGGTCGCGCTTGCGCCAAACACGACCTTCAATTCCAAGACGAATGTTGCTAAAAGGTAAGAAAAAGAGGAACGAAAAAGAAAATACTTTGCTCCATCAGAAGAAACAGGTCTTTCTTTTATTTAAACTTCAGTCAATCAGCTGAAAGGTAACTTTGTGCCACAATTTCTATATTTGTGTCTGCTCCATTCGTATTTTAGTAGTGAGATTGCGTCTACTGGCATAAAACACAAACTTTTTAAGTACAACGTACTTGTAGTTATCGAAAATTGAGACTTAATAACTATAAAAATAATTTAAAGTGGATTATTAATCTGTTTCGTAGTTATCCTGGCACTCAAGGGTGTGAGCATGAGAGAAATGGGATGTAAAATTAAATATATTGATAAAAGGAGTGCAATGTTGAACAGGGTTACCCATCCTCACAAGAGCAATGGCGACCACCCAAACACTTTCTTAAAATTTTAGTGGCCCAGTGTGTGCCATGACCCCCCCCCCCCCGGTTGGTAGGCTTGGGCGTCCCCGACGTTGAACCATAAAAGTAACATTTCTAAATGTTAAAAGAAAATAAAAATAAAAAATTAAAAACTTCACAGTATCACAAGATTTGTATTATTTATTATAGTGCATAAAATATGAGAATGTAGGACCAGTTATTTTGATAACTTCACATCAGCATTCAAGAGCAGTTTCCAAACAGTCCATATGCGGCTCATACGGGGTTGCAAGGGGGAAGCTGCCCCTCCCTTTCAAAAGTGAAGGGACCTTGCCCCTCCACTTTTCTGAGTCCAAAATTATCAATAGATCGGAGAAAGGTAAAATAAATCGGTACACGTGTTTAAGGAAAGAAGAATTGACTAAATAAGTATGTTTCGCATTTTTCTCACGTTATTATTTCACAAAAAATGAAATGTAGTAGCTTGGAATTTGAAGGGAGGGACTAAGGTGGCCATCTACAGGGTCCTATCAAGCCAAAGTGATGCTCAGGTCTTAGTTCAATTTGGTGCCCCTCTCACAATAAAACCTGCACATTATCAAAGTACTAGTTTAAAAAAAAAGGACATAAATAAATTTGTGCTCTTTTGGTGCCCTTAAAATTATGGTGCCCAGGTCTACGGACCCACAGGACCGTGCGTTAATCAGGCCCTGGCCCATCTATCCCGATTTTTTAAGCTGCGACCGGACTTTTTTTTTTAAAGAAATTCATTTAATCAATAGGGCATTTAAAATTCAATTGCTCAATTAAAAAAAAAGTAATAATAACGATTTTTTGATGACATAAAAACGCACCCAAATATTAATTAAATGCAGCGAATTGGGAGGATCCCTATTTTATTTATTGTGAAAGTAATTTTCTTACGAAACACAATGCTTTTACTGCTGTTAAATTTAAAACAAAATTTTATCTAGTTACCTTAGATTTGAACAAATTACCTTCAATAGACAGAGGGAAAGCTCAAAAAAGTTGAATGTGTGATGTAATGACGGATTAAAGGGCCTGATTACTGAATAGGCCAACTAGGTCTTGGTCTAGGGCCTCCAAATGGCCAATTTTTTTAACCAATAGCTAAAATTGTTTTCGCCAATAGCTAAAATTGTAAGAGTTGACTGCACAGGGGCCCCGAAAAAGCATATGGTCTAGGGCCCCCTGATATCTTAATCAGGCCCTGCGGATTACTTTATACTCAAACCTTCAAAACACTAGGAGCTGCAGAAGATCGCAACGGTCCCGAGGGGGGGGGGGGTCGAAAAATCTCTACAAACCCTTACTTGAGGGAGGGGGGTCCAAGCCCAATCTTACGTAATATTTATCAAGTCTGTATTTTACATTAGAAATCATGCGATCAAATGGTTTGACGGGGATCCTATTTCATTTTCGTCTGGAAGGTAACAGACTTATTAGAATGAGCTGGTTTTTATGTGTTTTACAAGGAATGAATGGTGTAAAATAAAATTAAAAAATCGCACTACGTATTACTTGTTTTATTTTTAATTAGTATCGCATCATATGCCAAAAAAGAAAAAAAAAATGTCAAAAAACATGTAGTCTAAATTTTAACTTTAAAGGAGATATTTCTTGTTAAAATAAGGTTTAATTTAATAATATTGAATTTAATGACGATTCAAGTCATACAAGATTCATGGATTCGTCATCTTATCATTTTGGAAAACGAAATGGAATCTTACTTAAGAATAGCACGAGGGGGGGGAGGGGTTGAAAAATCTTATGTACCCTTACATGGGGGAAGGAAATTCAAAAATCGCCAAAATCATCCTTACGTAATTTATGAATGGCCCCTAACTTCAAAAAAGGAGAGCAGCGTATTGAAAACAAGTTGTTTTCTCTGCGTTGACACTCTGCTAGCGGAGAAACAACACGTACAGAACTTGCTTGCAAACTGACTCTTGATTTCGTCAGAAAATTTGGAATTGTTCTAGAACAGCGCATCACTAGATCACGATTGGGAAGTTTTTCTGATCACCAGTAGCAATACAGTCGCCATTCCTTTTTTTTGGTCGCCTTTCTTTTTTTGTAAACCAAAAGCAATTAATTAGTTTTTTAATTACTACTAAAAATTATCAGTTTGATGTAACTAATTTTTTGCAATAACATTAGCTGACAACATGGAGTGGCGTTAGGGAAAGTGGAGATTGAGTGGCCAATGATACATTTTCAATTACTAACCCCCCCCCACCCCTTTTTCATTTAAAAACCATATGGTGGTTTTACGACCGCCAATCTTGATCTTTATTGGTATCAAATTTCTTTTCGTTTAGGAAAATCAAATATACTTTCTTCGCAGTCACAAGGTGATATTTTTATTTTTAGAATTCCGCCTCTTATTTCTCTTTCTCTGCTGTTATCAGTTTGTTTTCTCATTTCTCCTTTCATCCTGAGAACCTGTGTGTATCATTTACCTAGATTGGCCCTTGAATGACAAGTATATCATTCCACCGCAAATCTAAAAATATGCAAGTTACTTATATTTATTTTATGCTTAAAAATTTCTCTTTTAAAGTACATGTTTTTCCATCTTAGGATTGTTAATAATGAGATGCAAAGAAAAAAAAATGCATTTTCCGGTGAACCATAATCTCTTGAATTTTGAATAAAAAATACTTCTTTGTCTGAAATTTCGTATTGACAATATTTTTCTTCGACAGTTACATACGTAACTGTTAACCTGTTGTGTATGGAATTGTCTATGTACAAAATAAACTTTTCTTTTCTAAGATATGAAGTAAAATTTGTTGATTTAAAAACTTCTCTTTTATTTTTTGATCTTTTTTTAGCAAAAAGATCGAAACTTTGCCCATTAAAAAAGCATATAAAAAGCCAGAAAATAAAAATTGTAATAACTTAAAATAGTTGATTTATGAGAAATATTTTTACCCTAAAACATACCCATTCTTTCTACACCGAAAAGAAAAGTCCTTGTACTAGTAACCCCAAAAGATGTGGTATCAGTTTTGTTAGATTTGCATTTAATGTTTTGAATGAAATACTGTGTATAATACATTTCAATATATATATTTTATCATTTCATGAGTAATATTTTGAAGCCGAAAACTTGTAGTTCAAATCCTGCTAATTAGCATGGAAAAAGTGTACATTTATTGCTTGAAGCGTAGTTAGTTTCAAGGGCGACTGCGAAACTTAACATGATAAACTGTTCATAAAAACCTACCGTGAACACTCATCATTGTGTCGCAATATGCGATTTTTACACTCTTACCAATAATTGCATGGCAGTTTGACTGCACTCCCCAAGGTAGTAATGGTTAGGACAACAGGGGTAGCTTTCAGACCTTTGGGTAATACAGCAGCTTGAGAGTTCTCAATGCAATTTCTGCACAGAATAATATCTGGAAAATAATAAAAAATATTTCCGATCTGAAAAAAAAAGTTTTGAGAAGACGAAATTCTGTTACAAAAGTTAATTTTTTTTAAACCATCTCAATGGCAGTGTAGTAAGTTTCGAAAAGACGACCGCACCGGGGTCAGGTTCGAATTCCAGCAAGATCATGGATGTTATTGAGCGATATCACACTTTTTCCTACTTATTGCTGGTAGTTCGGATACCACCCAACGATCTATAGTTGCACTTCGTGCTCGACTTATTGAGCCAACTACAAAGTGCACAAATGAGAAATCGTTTTTGGATAGAAATGGGAGTGGTAGAAAAAAAAAAAACGGGAAATTTTCGGGGGAAATCATTTTTCTTCGTTTTTTTTCCCCCTCCACCAAAGAGGCTTCTTTCTACTAGGAAAAAAAATGAAAGTTTTGAAATTTGTAGCACAAAGTTATGTACTCAAAAATTTATAAACTTAAATTTAAATGATTTTTTCATTTCCAGTGTTCCACTTGCAAACACTATTTTGATTAATATTGTATAAATCAAATATATATTTTATAAATACTGTCTAATCAAATATACTTCATTCATTATATATTACTTCATTAATACTGTAAATGTATGGGCAGAACTAGTATATCAATTAGTGGAACTGTTTAAGCTCAAAAATTGCAATACATTTTCGTTTAATGTGTGTGTATATATATGTTATATATATGTATGCAACATTTTTTTTTAAGCAAATTTCTGCCAAAAAAATGTGATTTTACAAAAAGCAAAAACCCCATTTTACTCAAAATTAAGAGTTGATGATTTGACTGATTTCGACAATTTTTAGTGTTTTGAGCAAAAAAAGGTTACTGGATAAATTTTCGTAAAAGTCTTATGTATATTACTGCTTAAAAAAAAGAAAGTCTCGGATACCTTTAAATGGTTTACCTCCCATTTCGCCGCCACTTAAAAAATTTCCTACACCCTTTAAATATATTAAAAGGTAAGAATGAAACAGAAAAATAGGGGTAAAGGAAATTTCGTCAAACATCCTTTAAATATTATACATTTTTTCATGGTTTTTACCAAAGTAGGTATATCTATGTACATTTTTCAATTCGTAAAATTCATTTGGAGGAATAATAACGTTGTTTCAAAATACCACGCATGGGGAGGGACTCCTAAATACTAGTGAACATATTAAAAAAGTGCATTAAAATAATAATAAAGTATAAATTGCATTAGAGATTCTTTAACTCTAGGCACTTTTTTGGGCTGTGAAGGAATAATTTAAAAAAGAAACTGAAATGATATAAATATTGTATCTCCGCCCCAGGAGCGTAGCTAAGGTTTTGAAACCAGGCCTGTCAATTAGAGGGATCCCAAGAATAAAGTTCGTCATTAAGGGGGGGGGAGGCAATTGCGGCTTTGAAAAATTAATGTAATTATATGTAAGCAGCAGTGGCATTTTTGCTTCTTTTATTTTGTGAAATTTAAGGGTATACACCTTTGCCTCCCTCTCTCCTCGGGAAAATTAAAAATTTTTTATCTGGTAGAAACCCAGAAATTCTTTTAATTGTAGAAAAGAACTAAAACTAAATGTATCCTCCTCCAAATGTTCTTTCTAGCTACGTCACTGCTCCGCCTCCACAACTTTTAGGACTATTCGCTTCTATAAATGCTGCATAGTAGAGACATTTTACGCCCCTTCATGATGCGTCATGTACTTTATTAATGGTTTTATGCCATTAAAAAAAAAGGAAATAATTATATTTCACATCTCCATCATCATATTCACAATGCCATGATTTAAATTTCTTCTCTTTCTCTAGATGAACGGTGCTGCATTCGTCTAACGTTTGAGAGTAAGGGGTGGGGGGCGGAGGTGGGGTCATTATGCCATTGAAATTTTTACGAAGTGTTTTATTAGACGGCCTTGATCTCTTGTGGAGTCTCATTCTTGGGAGAAGTCCCAGCATTGCGGGGGGGGGGGGAGAGGGTGAGTGTGGGTACCCTTGCTTAACGGAGTGTCATAGAATGAGTTACTCGAGAAAATAAGGAACAACACTTTCCGAAAGTGCAGGATTGAACCTGGCTCCAATCGGTGGATTTTCAAGATGCAGAAAATTGATAGTGTCTCTGTCGTATGGTTATGCGACATGTAAAAGTTTCCTTAAGTATACTCGTTTAACTTGGAATGCTCTTTGCGAAGTCGAATTTCTGGTGTAGTTCCGCACTGAAGAGAGACCATGGGTCTCCATCTAGTGGAAAAATTAGGCTTTAAAATTCTGATGGTAATGGCATCCGCCGATAGTGGTGCTACATGAAAGAATGAGTGCTATATCAGGGATCGCACCGTCTGTAAAAGCTCTAACGTCGCCCCATTAGAAAAATAGAGAATGAGCATATAAAAGAGAGATTGCACTTGACAGATCGATAGAGGTAAGAAGGTATTTTTCAAATGGAAGCCCTCTATAATAACAGAGGTCACTATTTTAACGGAAGTCACGGCTGAAATGATCTCGTCATCTAACTTTAAAGCCACTAGTGACAAAGAAAAATGAATTTCAGGAATATTAGGAAACGAATCCTGTTCATTACCTAGAATACTCAACGCTGTTGAAAAACTTATGAAAAGTATGTAATGCTTATTTCCATCACACAACCGCATATCTAAATTCTTATTACACTTCTCCAAATGCTTAATATGTAAATAAAAATAAAGATGTTGCCACACATAAACGATTTTAAAAAATCGGATTAATTGATGGAGGTTTTGTTAACTCTATAATTTCTTGATAAATTTATGAAGCTTTGTAACATCTCAACTCCACAGATGATACCGGCGTGTTTCTGTTTTTCTTGTTTCTTTTTTTATTGCACGCCGAAAAGTGCTATTTAATGTTTGTTTACATGTTAATGCATCGGCAGCAGTTCATTTGTTTCGGCGAGGTTTACAGGACTTTAAACAAAAATGAAGCAAGTTCTGATGGTTGCGGAAAAACCGTCCTTAGCACAATCACTAGCGCACATTTTATCCAATGGACACGTAAAACAACGTAAAGGACTCAGCTCCGCCTGTGCTGTTTATGAATATGATGGCATATTCAATTCTCAATCCGTTAAATTTAAAATGACATCAGTTTGCGGACATGTTATGAGTACAGATTTTTTGCCAAAATATAACAATTGGGACAGGGTAGACCCAGTATGTAACTCTTATTTCATCATTACATTTGGGTATATTAATTGGGTGAATCATTTTTACTATTTTCATCTTCATCATCTTTTAAGAATCCTTCATTCTTTAAATGCTAAAAACAGAATTCTAAGCTAGATACTTGTTTGTGCAAATATAGGTATGACTCAAGGAGCTGCTGTATATCATGCAAGCTACCTATTCTTTCTTGTATCTATGTATGTGTATGACTAGGTATGAAAGGAAGTTCCAAACTATTACCAGTTTGAAAGACAGAAATCTTAACGTGACCGCAGTGAATTTTCAATGGGAATTCGCAAATATTTCTACTTACTTTTAAGAAAACATATTTAACAAAATGTTCAGCAATCAATGTTTAAAGATTTTGTATAATACAGTGTTGCGCTTTTCCAAAATTGAAATGTTCAAGTATTTTATGCCTTTTTTTAAGTATGTTTTGCACATAAATTTTACTTAAAACGGATAAAAACATGCCTTATTATGTTCAAGTGAAGTAAATTAAAATGTTCAGTTTAGATTTTGACCATCAGTGTACCATTTTGAAAGTTTAAAAATCATTCTGACCTATTTCTCATATAAACTTGACATTATTATTTCCCTGTTCAGGTTCAAAGAATTCAAAGCATTTTTAAAATTTTCATAAAAAAGAATGAAAAAAATAAAGGCCGTAAAATTTATGGCTCATTTTTATTAAGAAGGAAGGTGTTCAAGTCAAAAGCAAATGTTTTACCAACAAACAAGAGCTATTATGCTATTTTATTTCATTGTTGAAGTGGTAATAAAATATTCTTCTCATTTAGTAAAGCAATTAAGCTTCACCTATTATAAATATATCAGCCATAAAATTTTTAGCAAATTCTTGTTAATTGAGATCTTTACTTTAAAGAGTAGTCTTCGTTTTTTTCCATTTAAGAGCATTTGTTTTTTTACTCATTTTCAGCAAGAAACCTTTTTGTTTTAAAAACACTTAAAACCAAGATAAATATAATTCCTTTTAGATTTTTTTTTTTTTTTTTGTTCAAGGAAATTGGGTATTATTAACTATTGAAGTTTATGCATAAAGTTATTTACCTCAAAAATGCTCAATTTCTGTAAAATAAATTTTAGGTTTTAATTTCCCAATAGAGCACTTCATAAAATCTAGAAACTACTGAGTGTCTAAACCAGTGGTTCCCAACCTTTTTTGGCCCATCGCCCCCTTCGGAAGTTAAATTAACCTATCGCTCCCCCCCCCCCCACGTTCTTCCCTTAAAAATACAAATAAGATGGCGCTGATTTTAGTGAAGATTAAGGTTACTGAATGCCTAATTTTAGTTTAAAGTTTCAAAAAGTGCATGCTGAAGCAATAATTAGCTTTTAAAACTGAATTTTTTTATTCTTAACCCCTTCCCCTCCCCCCTTAAAAAAAGAAAAAACGTAATTTGAAGTGCTTTAATTAACCAACGGCATTTACATACTTAGCAAAAATAAAAATACTACATTTTTCAGTAACATGATTTTTTTTAAATTGAAATCCGGAAAAAATTGAAAATTTTAGCTGTTAAGATTTGTTTTTTTTTTTTTTAAACCTTTTTAATGGCTGCCTTGTGCTTGACGGAACTCCGTTAAAGCTTTGATGTCTGGCTTTATATTAGTGAGATTTAATCTGAGGTCCCCTTTGAGGCAGATGTCCAATCTATTTCTTTGCTTCGTGAGAAGCGGCACTACAGAGCTAAATCCTCTTTCAACTAAATATGTTGAGGGGAATGAGATGAGGAGCTGTTCAACTTTTTTCTAAAGTTGTGGGTAAGTACCCATAAGCTTCACCCAAACAAGTTCGTAAGCGTATTGCTTGAAAGTAATTTTTGATTCACAATCAAATTTCAAATCCATAAACTCTGTCTGAAAAGAGTTTTCCAGTTCATTCACATCTTCAAAACTAAATGAGTCTAAAATCCAGTCAGGAATTTGTAAGTTAGTCAAATCTGCAAACCTTGATTCCATGTTCTTTTTTAACTGATCAAGGTAAGTCGGAAACAGGATAAATACTTTACGGCCAATATTTGCCTTGTGGATTTCGAATTTGGCAATGAATGCTGAAATTATGCTTTTGACCTTGATGAGGTTCATCTTGTTTCCGTGAAGCTTAATGTTGACTTGTTCATTTTTTCAAAAATATCTGTGAGATACGCAAGTTCCAATTTGCACTGTTTCAAATTCTCACTTAAAGCAGGATCATGCAAGTCGAGAAACTCAGCTACAGAGTCGAATATTTCAAAGAAACGGCGCAAATAGTTTCCTTTGAAAAGCCATCTCACAGACGTATGTAAAAGCAAGCGTTCGAATTTTTCATCATTTTTTTTGGCAAAGCTCTCGAAACAGGCGATCATTGAGAGAATTAGCTTTGTTAATACCAGTAATGACTAATTGTAAGGTTTCATGTAAAACACCACTCATTTTTTTTTGCAGCCAAGTGTTGACGATGAATGACACAATGGATGGTAATCACTTCTGGCATTTCTTTTTTAAGGTGTGCAAGAAACTCAATATGACGACTTGCCATGGCAGGGGCACCATCTGCTGCGCAAGCACTTACATTTGTCAATGGAATTTCTTTTTCTTCAAAATGATCCTTCACCACTTTAAAAATCGACGATCCCTTTGTATCAGTAATCAAAGTTCTGGCGAACAACATTTCCTCAGTTATCGCTTTCAGCTCATTAATTAACCTTACATAAGCTAATTAAATAGCTATGTTATCTGTCATAGTTGATTCATCAATCTGTAGTGCAAATTTACTTTGTTTCAAAACATTTATGAGTTTGCACTCAACGTCAGCAGCCATTTCATCTACTCTCCTGGAAACTGTGTTGTGTTACTCAGGAGGAGAGATTGACTTATCTTTTTACTGGAGTCCTCACCAAGCAAAATTTCAACTATTTTTTTAGCAGCCGGTAGAATAAGAGATTCGCCAATCGTATGAGGCTTACCACATTTTGCTATCAAAAAAGACACTTCGTAAGAAGCAAGAAACTCTTTGTCAAGATCTGTTGCTTTGTCTTCTAAGTAATTCACCCACCTTTGGCCGTTTATCCGCTTTTGTTTTGAGGTCTTGAAAATAACTAAGAGGTTTATCTACTTTGTCATCATGTACTCTTGACAATGCTCTTTCATTCGCGAGGGCTTCATTGCTAGAAAACGTTTTATCGCACAAAAGACAATGCGGAAACTGCACATTTTGCGGTGACACGACAAAAGCAAATTTTAAATACTCTGCTGAATACTGCCGGCACTTCTTTTTCGAATTCATATCGAACTTTCACACTACGAAACATGTACATAAATCAAACAATAAAACTATGTAAGGAGGTTTATGCGCTGATTGCAAGATTCTGAATGACAACTGATAAGTAAATGCAAAAATCCATTCCTACACATATCCATCCACTTTTCAGGCGTTAAATATATAACCAGAGCCAACGGTCAGACAGTGCTTACAAGATTTTTTTTCTTCCTCGTGAAAACGGCAATAAAATAAAAGATATTTTTCGCTTTTGGAATTTTTTTTATCCGAACAGATTTGATTGAGCTGTAAATCATACATGCCTTATTTTCTGCAAACCACTTTTTTTGATTTGACGTGCCATATGCTTGGTTCGGTATTACACAACATAGGTATTCTGGAAGATATTTCGGAATTGTGAACCGATTTGTTTTAATAAATATAGTTTTTGAAAGGTCAAGAATTTCCCATTACCAGGTATTCAAATACCGGTCGCCCCTCTATCGCCCCCCAGAAATTTATCGCCCCCTAGAAGAGTTCGATCGCCCCTTTGGGGGCGATCGCCCCCAGGTTGGGAATCATTGGTCTAAACATTGGTGAAGGATAAATCATGTCATTACTCTTATTGATGTTTTTCAAACACAAAGCTGTGGAAGTATCATCATCAATATACACTCAGGAACATTGAAAATACAGTCAAACCTCGTTATCACGACACCTTTGGGACTGTCAACAAAGTGTCATCATAGCCAGAGTGACGTCATAACCGGAATAGTTTAAAAATTCATAATTAAACATTAGTTAACTACAGAATTAGATTTAATGAAGAAATTAATAGCTTTATATATTTTTAATTATATTAAACTAATGCAAATTTGAATCATTGGTAGATATAACCAGGGTTGGCTTCTTGCCGGCAGAAACTGGTTTTTGCCCTGCCAGTGGCAGAAACTGGTTATAACCGGTAAAAACCGGCAGAAACTGGTAGAAACTGGCAAAAACTAGAAAACGTTTTTAATAGCTCTAGTAATTACTTAATGACAGGCAATTAAGTAAAATAAAATATATAACTCATTTCGTCATTGCAAAAACTTAATATAATAGTTATTTAATAATTAGTGTAAAAATATGTTAAATAACAAGACTGACATTTCTAAAGCAAAGTAAAATTTATTGTAGTTGAAATTGCTATGTGTTAGAAATTTTAGCCTTGTAATGTTGTAAGTAACAAATTTTTCAGTTTGTTTATAATTATTTTGTTTGCATTTAATATAAAGTGTGATATATCAAATATTTAAATAAATACAGATTTTTTTTATTTCATTAAATTCTAAAATTCAGAAACTTGTCATTTTACACTTAATATAACTGAATAAAGCTATTCTCAAAGAACAAAGAGCTCTCTCCCCCCCCCCCCCCCAATTTTGATTTCTATGGAAAGCTAATAATCCAATTATATAAGTATTAACACAGTCTTCAACTTTGCTGTATGTAAGAAACAATATAATTGGTTAGATTCACTGACTCATAAATGTAAAGAGTTTCATTGGTTGAAACTAGGGGTGCAACATGGATGTCGATGTTTTGGAAACATCGATTTTTTTATTAAAACATCGATGTTTTTAACATCGATGTTTTACTTTCAATGTTTTTGGACTTTCGATGTTTTTCCGATGCTGATTTTGCATTTTAATTGAAAATTATCATAAAATTTTGCTCCAATCTTCTCGCTAGGTAATTAAGTTTACTAATGGAGTTGCCAAAAAAAAATCATTTTTTGCACCCATTTTATAAGAACAATTTTTCTGCGTAGAGGATGATTTTTTTGAAGATGACTACAAGATAGTAAAAGATTAACTAGAGAGTAAAAAAGAGATCAAAGCTATTGGAAGAACCTGACACTGGTAGTCTGGTGCCAGAACTTGCAATCTATTTCAAGGCTCCAGTTCTTAAACTAAAGGAAAATCATATATGCATTTGATAGTGATGGTAACTTCTGTTCCATTGAAAGAGATGTTTCTCAGACTGGTGGGATAGTCTGCGAAAACAGAAATGCCCTTCTGGGGGGACAAAGTAAGGAAACTTCTTTTTCTCCAAACTGTCAACACCAATATTCTGGCTTACTTATCAATTTCCTCCAACAAGTCGTCCGTCTATTACCTTAAATTTGTGTTTAATTATTAACTAACAGTACAACACATATTTCTTACTCTTAAAAATTATTGTTAGAGTTAATTTTGTATTTTTAAAATAATTTACACAACTTTTTCTCATCATTCAACTGACGGTAAGTGCGTGATGCATTTTTTCTTAGATTCTTTTTTGATGTAAATTTACTTTTAGTTTAATTCAGTTTGAAAATATTTCCTTATTACTATAACTAGATTGTATTAACCGGTGCTTGTCTTATTATCAATTTTTACCCAACTATAATACCAAGCTGTTGCAAAATTATTCTTATTAAATTATATTTATGATTTGAGGTTCAGTATTTTCAATATATTCGTCGGATACGTATTGTTTTGTATTGCTTAAATTAGTGTAGTATATTCAAAAATGTATGTTATACATTGATAAAAAGATCGATGTTTTAATTTCTAACATCGATGTTTTGATGGGATTGAAAGAATCTTCTCAAATTTCTCCTTTGTGCACAACAAATTAAGAAATTGTTTATGTTTAGAAACAGCGTCAAAACTTGTATTTTATTACAGGCTGCTGCAGTGTGAAAACAATGTAAAATTTGATTTTGAATGGTGATAGTGTTGTAAATAAATTGTATTTGGGTTAATATTTAATTATTTTTCTTATACATTTTCTATTGTATGTCAGGAATTGCATTTATGTCATTTTTTGAGTTTCTGCCATAAATGTGGCAGAAAGGGGTGTTTGCCATGCCGGTTTTAACCGGTTTCTACCAGTGGTTTTTACCGCCTTGGCAGAAACCTGCCAACCCTGGATATAACAAAAATTATTAAAAAAAGCAAACTTCACTCTTTTTTTCCCCCAATTGTAAAATACTTTCCAATTTGTGTTTGCTAAACTTTTGAATAGCAATTTTAACACTCCTCCTTTCCACGAAACTATCAGCAAGAAAGAAACCTATTCAAGACTCTTTACTTTTGTTTGCAATTTTATTAGATCTTGACAGCTAAGCCCCACCTTTCAAAGGTGAAAAAACCCCTTTTTAATTCTTTTATCCACTTAAGAGTTCCCCCCCCCCCCTTCAATCTAATGAGGAACTCTTATCTCTTTTTCTCTCATGGGAGAAGCTTGTAGTGACTACCTACAGCTTCAGGTAGCTATGGTCTTTCTCTTCTTCTGCTGTTTCCCTCGTCCAGTATTACAATCCACCTGCTTTGAATTCCTTTCTATTGTCCCTCATCTTGTCAAAATCTGAAACCTGTACCTTTCAGAACTTATCTACTTGCCCCCCGCCATTCTTGAGGTGTTACACCTGGTCAAATCTCTTGTCAGATTCGAAGTTCCTACAACAAACATTTCTAGGTGTTTTCATTATTTTACTGAAAATTTTTCAGTTGCCAAGAAATATTTGAATTTGCGCAGCTCGAAGTGTCGTCGTAACCGGAATTGCACCAAAAAAACTGTCATAAAATCCGAAGCCACTTAATATTAAAATAATATGGCATTAGTTTGGGACTTTGAAAAAGGGACGTGACATCCGGAGTGTCATGAAATCCGGGTGTTGCGATAATGAGGTTTGACTGTAGCGTCCCTAGAAGGAAGCTCCCAAAATCTAGACAATTAAACAAATACAAGCTAAGAAAGGAGATAAATACAGTGGAACTTCAGTAGCGCGTTGAACCCTTTTTGCTGCAATACATGACGCAATATGGACCGACATTGAGCTAATTTAACTTTTGATGTTGTTCTGAGGCAGATGGACAAATACCCAAATTTTGAACAGCCACTTCTAAATCTTGCACAGAGCATCATGGCAACATCAGAGGCGTAGGAACGTTTTAAAAGTAGGGGGAGCTAGGTCACATCTTTTCTCCAATGAAATTATCTTCGGTGCTCATGCTTCTCTCTTTCCATCTCTCTCTCTCTTTCCCAGCAATTTTTTCAATCATATTTAATACAGACATTGTATATGGAAGAAATAAGATGAGAAAAGTAGGGGTTCAGTCAATATTTGCTGATGAGCACATAGAGATAGGTGGTCCGCAGGTCCTCCCCCGTAGAATTTTCGGAATTCTAGTTCTTAAACCTAGTTTTTGCCGATATTTGGTATCGTTAAGGGGAGAAAAGGTTCAAGTACCCTCCTTGAAAATTTTTTAAATTTTCATGTCTTAAAAATGCGATTATATACCATATTTGCTGACATTGGTGAAAACGATATGACTTCAGGGATTGTCCTCGAACGATTTTTCAAATTGATCTACATTTCTTTCCAAATATTTTGATTTTGAAGTTGCATAAATGCGTACACAACTTTCACTGATGTTACAGAGGAGGGGGGGGGGGTAGGTTTAGGGCTTTCCTCTGGAAAATTTTCAAAGAGCGTCTGCAATGAGGTTATCAGAAAAGGTTCAGAGATTCCTTCTCCTTCAATTTTTCGAATTTGCAATCTAAAAACTGCGATTGTAGATCATATTTGTTAGCTTTAAGGGCCCCAGCAATTTTTTGAAATTGAATCCCCAAAAACGGAATATTATATGATCTCCCATCTTGCTGGAGGGGCATTCATCAGGTACTCTTTCCGGAAACTTTTGGGAAATCGAGCCCTGAAACCAAATTTGAGGCACTCTGTAATAATTTTGAAAGAAATGGAGGGCTTCAGCAGCGTAAACATTTAGAAGCTTTTCTTATTTTCTGGGAACTAGAAAAAGGGAATAGATGAAAAAGTTCGTTCTATATTATATTGCTCAGGTAAATTTGGTCAGTTTAGTAAAAGTACTTAATAGAGTACTTAATATTGTTGGAACTTTTTTCTGCAATAGTAAATAAAAAGTAACAATTCTAGCATCTATCTGTTAGCAACAAAAAAAAAAAAAATCTTAATTTTGAGAAAGCAAAAAACAAGAATATTAAATATAACTTCGTAAAGTATAATATGTTAAAAAATTTTCATTTTAATAAATTTGCACCTTTTAAAAATGGTAACTGTTTTTACAATTATTGAAAAACTTTAATGAATATTTTACCGATTTTGATTAACATGAATTTTTATTCTTGTAGTACCTTTAGTATTCTATGAATAATATTTATCTTTGCAGTTTTATAACTTCATATAAAAAAAATATCTATTCCTGACGGTTTAAAATAGAACAAAATAATGGGTACAAAGTTTTTTTCTTTAATTTTCACTTTGGGATAGTTCTAGAAATTGCATTTTTTAAAATAAATCACAGCGATGATATACGCTCCCAAAAGTAATTTCTGGCTATGCCACTAATTCAATTTGTTTCTTTTGACAACTTTTATCATCCAAAATAACAAATTTAAGTTTTCTAGAAGTCTAAAAAATTGTTCGAATAACATATATTTCATGCTCTCTATCTGGAACCAAACTACTTTCAGTTTCGACAAATTATCAACCAATGATCATTTCTCGACCTAGTCGTACCTTTTGATGGAAACATAGAATTTAAAACCCAAAACATATGTTCACAATTCCTCGAAAATTAGTTAAGGACTATTTGTTGTTATATTACTAAACTTTTGGGAAATCTCTAAAGAATTTTCTGTGGTTAAGGCTTAACTTTTTATGAAGAAATGAAAAATGATAAAAGAGAGAAAGAAACTATGCATAGAAAAAGCAAAATTAAATTGTTTGTAAATGGGGCTCCCCCCCCCCTACCAGGGATGAGCACAAGAGGGGAGAAGGGACACATGTTGGCCTAGATCAAGGGCGCCCATATGGGGGATCAAGCCTCCCCCCTTAGAAATAAGCACTTCCTTGCTTTTAGTACTTTTTTCTTTGCAAAAATGAAAAACCATTTCTACCCCACCCGTTAATGAATAAGTTATTAAAAATGTCAAATTTTAATGACTAATCTGTACTGAAAACGGTTTCTATGGGGAAAATATCTGAGCCCCCCCTGTCTTAAAATATTGCATATGGGCACCCATGGCCCAGATCCATCTTGAAGTGGGCACGAAATTATAAAAATGAGGAGCGAAATATATGTAGAGACATATGGGTAAACAATATTGAGGGAGGGGGGGGGGGCCTAAAGTCATTTGTCACAGGTCCCAAAATTTCTGTGCACACCCATGCCTACTCCCTCCACATTTTTTTTTTCATGATTGTAATTTTTTAAGAATGCCACCACTCAGTCTTTTCGTTTCTCTCACGTTAAATTTCCTAAGTTTATTTTAATCAACCAATTCCATATTATTCATATTTAAATACCAAACTGACTCACTATTATCTTCTTTCTGTGATCGCGCAACATAAGAACGACATGCAAAGCTAATAAGAATATGAACTGAATTGCCATGCCGCTCCCGAAAGATGAGCTCAAGGTGGGGAGGGTGGAAACACTCCCTATGGGTACTGGTACTGATTTTCGCAAATCGCGGGCAGAGCCCACTTTACTGCCAGGACCAGCTCTTTTATGATTCTGCTTTACCGCAGCCAACAGGATAACTTTTCTTAAAAGATTTTCTTTTTCTTCTGAGAATCGAGAAAAGTAAACAAAATGAAAAAAAGAGTGGAGGCGAACTCAAGTGCACTGACCACTCTGTCTGTCCCCTGCTTTTGGGTGAAAATTTCTAGAAAAGGCAGATTATATTTTTGAAATCAGGTATGAGAAAGACAATGTGCGGCAAAAGGCTGAAGCGCGAGAATTTTTCCGGGGGAGCTGAGCCGGTCTGAAATATTTCAGGGGAAGCTCAAGCTCCCCCCGGCTCCTACGCCCCTGCTTGAGCAACTCTAGCTGTATGCGGGCGAGCATTATCTTGCTGCAAATTTGTTCCTGGAGGGCCATTTAGGAATGGTCCTAGATGTGGTTGCAGAATGTCATTAACATAACACTGGCCTGTTAAGGTTCCACGTACCACAACTAGAGTAGCTATCATAGGCTATAGCGTCCCTGACCACTTTTCCCTCTGTGCAGGTAGTGTGTTGTGCGATAGAATGGGTGGAACCTTTCTCCAGGGCGCCTCCACATCCGTATGCAGGTACCATCTGACCCCAAAACGAATCAGGATTCATCACTGAGCACCACCTTTTGCCAATCAGTGACATCCCACATTGCT
The DNA here is from genome assembly GCF_026930045.1 of Uloborus diversus. Taxonomy (NCBI): domain Eukaryota; kingdom Metazoa; phylum Arthropoda; class Arachnida; order Araneae; family Uloboridae; genus Uloborus; species Uloborus diversus. The sequence goes on along the minus strand of NC_072735.1, from coordinate 81,821,971 downwards.
CTGGCTTCACACCATTGCAGACGGAGTTGCCATGTTTTGGTGTTAAAGGGAGTACACAAAAAGGGCGCTTGGACAGCTAAATTACTTCTGCAAGACGTTTAAAAATGGTTCGGGGAATAAGTGCTACCTCTACATCGACTTGTATGGTTGAACGAGTTACTGTGGGGTCCACGAGCCCTTGCAGCACAATCCTTTCATCCTCTCTTCTCGTGGTCTTCTCAGTCACTCCAGACCCATTTTTTTGCACATGGGTACCATCTCGTGTTCACTGCCTCCAACAGTTTCTAACGTAACACTATGAACGATCCACCATTTAACAACACGGCTCATCGACCAGCTTGCAGTTTTCATGCTGATGATCAAGCCTCTTTCAAACTCTCTTAACTGTGAGAAACGTTTTCTAACTCATCTACCTGGCATCCTTCACTCATTAAGGTTCTCCAACAATCAAGATATAATCGTAACATTTACAAATTTTAAATTATGCAGCAGTTTATATGGCACCTTTTCCCCGATTTCGCCCATACTCTAGGGTAAATGTTTGTGCGCATTGGCACTAAACTTGGATCATTTGCATATCAGATGTCACTCTTCATATACAGTGAAATCCCGTTACAACGAACTTCAAGGAACCATACATTTTGTTTGTTGTAATGAGAATTTCGTTATAATGAAATTCAAGCAACGTAGTATAAATTAAATCGGGACTGAAATTTTATTTCGTTGTAACGGAAATTTCGTCATATTGGTATTCGTTGTAACGGGATTTCACTGTATGCAAAATTTCACGATTGTATCTTTCTTTCTTGGGGCGCTATTTTCAATGTTCCTGAGTGTACTTCCTTAAGAGATCTGGATAATTCATTTTTTAGCATAGTTTGTTCTTAAAAAATAGCAACTTGACTATATATTATATTTTATTTAGGCTGAGCTATTTAACGCTGCTACAGAAAAAAGAGAAGCTAATCCGAAACTTCAAATCCCCAAATTCTTGCAATCAGAAGTAAGTACTTAAAGTTTGTTTTGATCACGTACCAGCCATTGCTTTATGTTTACTAAAATACATTATTTACAGGCACGTACCTGTGATTACCTTGTGTTATGGCTTGACTGTGATAAAGAAGGGGAAAATATTTGCTTCGAGGTAATCAATGCTGTTAAAGGTGCCATGAGGCCTTCATTCAATCAATATGAGCAAGTAAGTTGCATAATACTACCGTTTTATGTCCAAAAAATTTGATGCTGTACTTACTCATACGGAAATGTTTTTGCATTGGTTTAGATTATATTTAATATTTTATAAGTCTTTAGTGAATAATTTGCAGTTAAACCTTTTTATATTTTAAAATTTTCTCTGTTTTTTTTCTTTTGTTTTTGACTTTAAAGTTACTTGAAAGTCGTAAGTTTTTATATTGTTGCTGGAAAAGACAGGGTTTGAAGAAATACTGGTGTAGTACAAGTTGCACTGAAAAACTTACTTACATTATTTTGTTTGTAAAAACTCAAAACTTTGTGCTGAGAAATGTGAAATGATAAATAGTGTAAATAAAAGCAATAAAAACTCATTGGTCAGCTGTATCACAGGGTTGGTAAAAAAAACTTCTAAAAAAAAAAACCCCAAAAAAAAACCTTTTTTTTGGTTTAAGCCAGGTTTATTTGTTTTTTTTCACTATTTGTAAGAAAAACAATTTTTTTTTTAAAGAAAATCATGAACTCTTTATCAATTAACTGTTAAAGAATGTTTAATATTCATATTTGTACCTAATTTCTTTGTAATTAATTAAATAATTATAGGTTTAGAGAAACTGGTCACAGTGCAGATAGGCTCCAATATTGTAAGGCAAGGCGTAAATTTAAGTATTTGGTACGGATTCAGAAAAGAGAGTTGGAGCAAAGACTGGCAGATAACATAAACAGGAATCCTAAGAGGTTTTTTGCGTACGCTAATTCGGGGAAAGTTCGAAATAGTCATATTGGGCCACTGGTTGATGAGCACGGAATTTTAATTCAGGACGATAATGATATTGCTAATGTTCTTAATAACTTTTTTCGAGTGTTTTTAACGATAACTGTATCTCAACAGTTGACACTAACAAGACACAAGCTATTATACAGCTTGAGGATTTTGTATTTTCCAGGGAGGAGGTTTTATTTCATTTGAAAAAGATTAAAGCAACTAAAGCTCCGGGACCAGATAATATTTATCCAAAAATTTTAGTTGAATGTGCAGAGGAATTAGTGGATGTTATTTTGAATATTTTCAATGCTTCTTATAACTCGGGGACGGTGCCAAAGGACTGGAAGCTGGCTAACATAACGCCACTCTTCAAGAAGGGGTCTAAAGGTATTGCTGGGAATTATAGACCTGTAAGTTTGACTTCGCTGATTTGTAAGATTTTCGAAACTTTGATCAAAATTAAGATCATGACATTCTTAGAGACTAATAGTCTGTTGACTAGTTTGCAGTATGGTTTCAGGAAAGGTAAATCTTGTGCAACTAATTTATTACATTTCTATGACAAAGTTACCATGGCTTTGGACAATAAGAAGCCTGTAGATGTTGTTTATATTAATTTTCAAAAAGCTTTCGATAAGGTACCGCATGTTGCTCTACTTAGCAAATTAGCTGATATTGGAATAGGAGGGAAAACTTTCATTTGGGTAAAAAACTGGCTGACCGGAAGGAAACAAAGGGTAGTTGTAAGGGGAAATTATTCTAATTGGAGTGAGGTTTTAAGCGGGGTTCCTCAAGGATCAGTGTTAGGGCCTGTTTTGTTCATTGTTTTTATGAACGATATTCACAAAAATATTTCTGGGAACATGAATTGTTTTGCTGATGATGTCAAAGTTATGGGGACTGTAGAAAATGAAGAACAAGCAAAACAGCTGCAAGAGGATCTAGATCATATTACGGAGTGGGCTGATAAATGGGGTATGGCTGTTAATGTTGGGAAATGTCAAGTGCTACATTTAGGGCATGGAAATAAGTGTACAAGTTATTATTTGCAAGGTGCAGTCATTAGTCAGGCAGACAAAGTTACTGATCTGGGGGTCTTAATAAGTCAGGATTTAAAGTTTAGCCAACAATGCAGCATTGCTAGTTACAAGGCCAATTAAATGCTTGGGTTTATCAATAGATCTATTTCAAACAAATCTAAAGAAGTTCTTCTGCCCTTATATAGAAGTTTGGTAAGACCTCATTTGGAGTATGCTGTTCAGTTTTGGTCTCCTTATCTTAAGAAAGACATTAATGTATTGGAAAGCGCTCAAAGGCGAGCTACAAGGCTAATAAATGGACTTTCTCATTTAGACTATGATTCCAGGCTTAGAAGGCTAAAAATTTATAGTCTTGAGCAAAGAAGAGACTGAGGGGACATGATTCAGTTGTTTAAATTTATTAAAATGAAAGATGTTACGGGGCTGAAGTTTAGCACTGAAAACAGGACAAGGGGTCATTGTTTTAAGCTATTTAAATCTCAGGCTAACATGGATGTTAGGAAAAATTATTATTTTAGCAGGGTAGTGGAACCTTGGAACAGTTTACCGGAAGAGGTGGTAATGAGCAAGGGAGTAGATAGTTTTAAGAGAGCCATTGATCTTCATTGGGGATTGTAAATTGACTAGGAACCAGTCTAGCTGGGCCCAGAGCCTGTTGCTGGTCATCACTTTTGTATTTGTATTTGTATAATTAAGAGTAAAATCTTGTAATTTCATTTCATCATACATAGAGATTTCTATAGGAGAATATTATATTGTTTAAAAATCTTCAACTATTATAAGAAATACAATACGTAAATGGGTCTTGATATAAATAATCAAAGTCGGAGGTCAAAAGAGGTGAAGGGGGAGGGAGAGAAGGGGGAGCTACCCCAAAAGTTGTTTTTTCCCTCGATTTTAGTAAATTTGAGCTATATGTTACGGTGTATTCACATTACTGATTAAGTGATGACTGAAAAATGTGAAATGTGACCTAGAAAATTGGAGCAAATGACCACTGTAGACTCCCATCTTCCAATTAAAAGTTCCATTCTCATGAAGTAGTATGAAATAAGTCCATTTATTTGGAATTTTTAGTTTTTATTTTCATGAAATAAATCAATATACCGGTAAAAAACCCTTTTTAAATCAATCGTTAATTTTTAACTCTGAAAAGAGAGGGGGCAAGTCCCCTTTACATTTGGCAGCGAGGGGGCAATCGCCCCTTCCCCCTGCACGAGCCACCTATAAACCAAGAGTACAAGGGTGACGATTACCACCCTCCTGACTGCATCACAGCGGTTCTCTAATTCAAAAGGAATAGACATGAAAAATATATAACTTTTATTAATGATGTGTATTTTAATTATGAAATATTTGTTGACTAGGAGCTAACTATATTTTACACTGCTTATAGTATCACATAAAATGTTTTCAAAAAAATCAGTTTTTATTAAATAAACGTTTCGATTAACATCAATACACTTGACTGCAGAGTAGCAGGGACAGATTTTTAATGTTTTATGGAAAGTGGGTGGGACAAAGATCACATGCTCAACATATATCAATTTTTAAATTTTTTTCATCTTTTGCATTCACTTCTGTTAACATTTAAAAAATTTTTTTTAAAAGTTTTCCCTTGAAGGGTTGAGGGAAAGACGAGAAAAAGTACCTGATCCCACTGGGCGTTGACTGTATTTTAAAAAGAAAAGAAACTTTCTTTTTTCTCTCCTCATAGCATAGTACAGAAACAAAATTGCTATATTGCAAAAAAGTTATTTAAAATACAGAAAGCACATGCATTCTTGGCAAGCAATGCTAAAGTTACAGCTGAATATTTTTAGTAAATAAAAAACTTATTGCTTATGTATATCACTTTAAATATTATTTATTTTAAAATTTTTAATGCTTAAAAGTTTTAAAAGGTAAAACTTATCTGAAGTAGTTGAAGTAAAACTTGTACATGATGCAGGAGCAGGCTGATTGAAGAATTGTCTAATATCCATCAATATAGTGCAGAATTGCACAAGAACTCGATAAAACTCTTTTGGTGAAACTAATAAAAAGCAGCAATGAACCAAGATGTCAGTTTTCTTGCAAACCTTTCTCAAGCAACCAATCAAAAAAAAAAAAAAAACCCTTATCTGCTCTTCAAAGCTGTATTTTTGAATGCTGGAAAACTTAATGGAAAGTAAGAGGTCTTGCAAATAAATTGCTGCATGTTTTAACTGTACTCTTTGTGCCCCAATGACAAAATGAACCAGGAATCCCAGTCACAGCTCCGAGTTTCAAATTCTATGGTTCCCTCCCTGTTCTTTTGTCCTCGCTTACTGGTGTATTGCTGAGATGACACTCTCGGAGTTTCCGGGGGGAGGGGGGGAATCGGCTGTGGATAGCTTATCCTGTGTCTAATGCCAAAAACGCTTCCTATCCTTTTCTTCAGACTCTCCAAGTAGTGATACCTGTTCTATATTTCCCATGTGGTGGAAATTCCTAGATGTGAAACTGCAGTGCACATTTCTTTCCAATTGTCCCTCACATCACCTGCAGTTTTCTAATCTTCTGTACACCTTCTGTTTTGGTTTGGTTTTAAGATATAAAGTCTACACATGATTAGTATTTAACCCTAGAGAAGTTGCTCTTCGATCGATTCCCCGCCCGTTGTCAGATATTTCGCTCTATCCCACCACCCCTTATTCTAATAATGGAACCCATCTGTGTAGCTAAAGGTCTGACTCTCTCCAGCCCACACACTTAGTTCTGAGAATTTTCATTGGTATTTCAAGGTTGCATAGCTTTTGAAAATGTATGTTGGTCATTTAGACCAATAGCATGCCATCCTAGTCAGGTGTCATTTTCTCTCCGGCACTTCCTTTCGTCTGCTTTTGTCTCACGGATTGCTACGGCGGGGAAAAGACCGAATCGCGAGCACTAGCGTAAGAAAAGGAAACACGACTTCTCTAGGGTTAAAAGTATTAAGTGTATTTAGGTATATTAATTTCTTTCATTCAACTTTTTTAGTTAGTTGAACCTTTATGAATATTTAAAAAAAATCATAACTTTCTATGAGGTGTTAACCCCCTAATGTCCCCCCTGCTGCGCGCTTGTATGACAGAATATGTGTTTATTCTGTTGCTTAAAAATGAAGAATGTTTTTATGTCATTTTTTTCCGCATTAGTTTATTTTTACGTTTGAGTATCCTCATCTGTGACTTTAAATTATTGAACCAGGAAATATTGCATTGAAATTATTTATTCTAAAATTCTTTTTTAGGTTATATATCGAGCAAGGTTCAGTGCAATAACTGAAAAAGATATCAAGGCTGCCATGAGACAGTTAGGTGAACCAAATGAAAATGAGTCACTCTCTGTTGATGCAAGACAAGAATTAGATCTTAGGATCGGCTGTGCATTTACTAGATTTCAAACCAAATTTTTTCAAGTAATGTATAAATAAAATGTAGCCATTATTTTGCTGGAAAAAATGTTATTTAGAGTAGTTTATCAGTTGTATTTCTGTTTTCTTTCATTTGTACTTAAATATATATTTTTGTAACAACAAAACTTATATGCTTCTCATCTTCTTAAGTGTATATTCTTGGCATCCTTTTAAAAAGAGTAAACAAATTCCAAATTTGTCGTTTCTGTCTTGAATGTTGCTTCTAATTTTTATAGATTTTTTCCAGCGGGAAATTGTAATTTTTAAATTTATATTTGTGAAAATAAAAAATAAATCTGATTAGTAAAGTATAACTTTGATTTAACAATTTCCTCAATTTAATGATACATTTGACTGGTTCAATTTGGCTGCATTGAATGTCCTTGCTCCTTGATTTAAAAATATCTTTGATTGAAAGATAACGTTTTCTAGTTCCTTGACAATCGTTAAATGTTCCAAGATATACTGTAGTAAATAACAAATGCACAGCTATACATCCTCAAAATGTGTACAAAAAATCATATATCCTATGATCTGTCTATTACTAGTCAATGTTGTAGGATTTTTTTTCAGTTAACTCACCTTGTTGGGGAGGGGGGGGGGGATGGGAGTGTTTAGTGGGACTCACCAAAAGAAAAGGTGTTTTAAAATTAATGTATGTTACATTTGCATTCTTTTTATGATGGAAAAAAAAAAGTTTGGAGATGGTGTTCCCCCGCATCTCTACTACTTAACTATTTTGATGTGTGTAAGCTTTTAACACATTTATTTGACATTTGTAAGCTTTTTTTTTGTTCATTTTAATATTTTCTGTGGCATTCCTCATAATAAATTCAATACTTTTAATTCAATTTTAGAATAAATATGGCAATTTGGACAGCACGTTAATATCATTTGGACCATGTCAAACTCCAACTTTAGGATTTTGTGTTGAAAGGCATGATAGAATAGCTTCTTTTAAACCAGAAACTTATTATGTTTTAGCTGTTAAGGTAAGCTCTTCCCTTCCTTTGGTGGTTTTAACTGTATAATAAATTGCCTTTGAGTTAATATTTAAAGTTTGAAATTTTATTGTTACATGTTTAAAATGATTTCCTATTTCGTTTTGTGAACTGTTTTTGACATTTACAGTCCAACCTCCATATATTGAACATCCATGTATCAAAATTTTCTACATATAAAACTTTTAGTAAATCTGCATGTTCATTACAAAGAAAAACTGTTTCCATATATCGAATAAATTTCTATATCGCTCGTTTGGAAGAAGAGTGCTACAATACGAAATTCCTCATAGTTTCCAAGTTTTGGCGCCAACTTGGCAAAAAATTTGGCTTTTTTTTTAAATTCGGCCGATGCTGGTGATATTTAAAGAGTTAACCGCTGAATCACATTAAAATTGCCAATAATGAAGAAATAAATCTGTGTAAAACTTGTTTTTGCTTCTGTTCTCAAGAAACTAGGGGTGAAAATATTTAGTGTTTCCTTGCTTACTCCAAGGAGCTATTATCATTAAATTGGTGTAAAAGGAAGTCATGTGATGCGCACATTGGCTCATTTTGTTTATGATCAATAAAATGGAAGGAGGTCAATATTCAACTCATCATTGATATTTTTTTTATTCATTAACTAGAAAGTGACTTGACTTGCATGCCCATTTTCATCTAGGTGTTTGGTAGACTAAAAACAATTGATAAGCAAATAATTGATCAGCAAAGATAGAAATAATTGAATTTTTATTCAAATATTAATATTTGATGAATATTTATTCCATACTATTACTGCTATCAATTTATTGCTTAATGCACTGTACATTTATTTCATATCAACTTATTATTGTGTACATTGTTTTATATTTTTTTGCATATTTTACTTTATTTGTTGTTTGCTCTATTTACTATATTTTTCTCTGAATAGCAATGCTAAACAAAATTAGATAGAAAAGTTGGTATGTTGTGATGGAGTTTGAATGCCTTTTTTCTTGCTTGCTGTTGGTAGAGAATATTATTTTTCATTCAGGGTTCGTACGCTCCGGGAAAATCTGGAATTGTAAGGGGAAAATGACATAGTTAAAAATGACAAGGAAAAGTCGGGGAATTTTCCAAATTGCCCCCCCCCCCAAAAAAAAAAACTCAAATTTTTACCCAGGAATTTGTTCTATGAGATCTAACCTTCATTCTCATCAATATTTCTTGAATAGAAATGTAAAAATTTTGATGCAAAATGGCACTGGCAATGAAAAAAAGTGGCTACTGAAAAACATAGGCGCCATTTTTGGTCATTCACAAGATTTAGGTAGACACGATCCTTAAGTGCCTAAGTTTCCAAAAATAAAGCCTAATTAGTTGTTTTCTTTGTCTGCAAACTAATAAAATATTACACAAAATGTGGTACAAATGTTTGTTTTTTTTTTTTTAAATTTTTTCATATTAAATAATTTTCTTGAGAAATGAAAAATTTTGCCTTGGATAAAAATGTGCTAAAAAGTTTTCAACTGCATTATGGTTTCACAAAGATTTTAAATTGTCTTCATGCTACAAATTCAAAAAATTCTTTTCTTTTTTTTGGTGTTCCCGCCATATTTGGTCATTTCCAAGATGGAAATACTCAAGACTTTTTAAGTGCCTAAGTTTCCAAAAATTCCACCCGCATTGGATGTTTATTGCAATGCAAACTATTGAAAACAATGCAAAATGTGTCTCTTTTTTGCATTTTTGGATAATTCGTAATTATTTTCTGGAAAAATGCAAAATTTTATTTTCAGAATAATTTTTTATTCTAATTGATTTAGACACTTATGTTCAAAAAACTGACTATTTTATCTAAATTGTAGTTTTTAAGGATTATTAATTATTTATAACTACTTTTATGCTTCAAATTCAAAAATCTACTTATCTTAAATTCTACACTTAGTCGCCATATTTGGTCATTTGCACGATGGAAGTAGATGTAAATTTCTAAAAACAGAACTGGATGTTTATCTCAATGTAAACTATTTAAAGTAACATAAAATGTGCAGTAAATTATGGATTTTTAAAAATTATTTTCTAGAAAGGAAAAATTTTAACTTTTATGAAAGCAATCCTTTAATATGCAAAAGAAAAAAAAAACTGATGATTATTGGCATTTACCTATGATCAGCAGATGTTGATTTTTGTTATTATGCATTATATGATATGCCGATCGATGAAATAAGTTAATCATATTTGTACTGAAAAATAGCTTTGTATTTTGCTCAACATGTTTTGTGTTTTGACTAATAAGAAAATAAAAAGAAGTATTGTAGTTGCTAAAAGATTGCTTGCACAATTACAGCAAGGTGCTAATATTACGCATGACTTGCGACATCGAAGAAATGCTAAAATAAGTTGAAAGTACTTTGTTTTCAACAAGTAGTAAACCAATTAAAATGGTTTTGAACAAAATGTTTTTAAAAAAAAAACCTTTTAAAATTTTGAAAGAGAAAAGAAAGAAAAAAAATCAAAGATTTTTTTTTTTTTTAAGTCTAAGGGGAAAAGTTTTAGTTCTTTTGCATTGCTACATTAAACAATTTTAATTGTTTTGAAAATATTGCTATTTAAACTTAATTTTGAATGAAGCAAGTAACCTGGAATTTTCTAAAAATAACCTTTAAAAGTCAGGGAATTTCTTTTAACCACAAGTGTATGAACCCTGTCATTTTATGCAGGTCAGTCATGTAATGAGAATTATATATTGATTTCTCAAAGTTGAGGGAGGGGGAGGGGGACAGTTTCCCCTCTTGACCCCTTTAAATGTCGGGCCTGGTTATATCATCATCTCAGAGCAACCGTGGGATATCTTAGTTTTATTTCTGGAATCAGATGTCTTAGTGTTGCTCTGATGCAATGATATATAAACAGTTGATTGAACTACTGCTTGAATAAAAATTGAAGAATTTGATTTTATTTACTGAAGAAGCAAAAATTATTTATTTGAAAATTTCAATGAAGTGGAATAGAAAAAATATAGTTTGCGTAATATTGTTTTTAGGACCAGCCTAGCCGGGCCCAGAGCCTGTTGCTGGTCGTCACATTTGTATTTGTATTAAAGAAGAGATATTTTTGTAGTTTACTTCTATTAGTTAGATTTGTTTAATTTTGTTGTGTTAGATTTGTTAGATAGCTTAACATTTTCCCCTCTCTTTTCTGAAGGTTTTAACTCCCTCTGAAAAAGTTTTATCTTTAGACTGGGACAGAATACGGATATTTGATAATGAAGTTGCAAATGTATTTTTTCAAATCGTCAAGCAGAAAACTCAGGCAGTGTAAGTATGAATTCTGGTTCAATTTCCCTTTTTAATGTAAAATTTTTGTACTTAAAAATAAAATTTTGATTTAACATTATTGTATGTTTGAAGTTTATGTTATAATAGTTGACATTTGTATTATTGTTGAAATTGTTGAAATAATTAGATTTTTGATAAATGTTAAAGCTTGATAAATCTTTTAAAGAAGACATTGGGTCATTTTCTCTAAACTGCTAAATTCTTGTCCTTCCTCAAAAAATAACAAATTAACTTGTATAGAAATAAAACTGACGTTAGAATGCTTTAACAAGATGTTTTTATGTTTGTGAAATAAGCTAAAACAGCTAAAACAAACTCTTTGTTAATCTTATACATTTGAATAAGTTTTTTACATAATAAATGTCATTCCCCTGTGTGTCCCTAATTCTGCCTTGAAGCAAAATTAGCTCTAAAGATTCAGGAAAGGATGTATTTTTGTAAAAAATTGTTGTTTAACCTATCAATAACTGTTATACAATGTTGTAAAATAGAAAAATAAAGACTTTTGTAGGTTCGCACTATTTTTAAAAAAATAGCAAAAAATGTCTTTCAATTTTATGTCATTCTGCTGTCGAAGATTGGAATGAATGTTTCTCACACACATCTGGTAATAGTTGTATTAACCCATAATTTAGTCTTTGAATTATGGCCTCATTATAGAAATAATCTTAATTGGTTCTTTTTGCAAAAATACATGAAGTCAAGTATAATTGGGTGATCTCAATTTAAATCTTATTAAGTATGTTTAATTACTTTCACTACCCTATGTCTGATAATTTTTTTCAATTCTGTAATAATGAATCAATGAGTGATTGACTCTTGTTTGTAAAGAATTTTTCCACCTTACTTTAAGTGACATTGATTTTTGTTGTTTGCAGTTATGACAATATATAAATGAATTTAATTTTTGTCATTACCCTGTTGAAATTCCCCTGTCACATGCAAGGAAAACAAATGACCACAAGAACAACTTTTTGCACACCACCACATTGGATCTTTTTAAATTTCTGAAAATAGTGTTTCCTTTTCCTACAGAAATTCTAATACTGTCAGTAAAATGCATTATTTCTTATAAGTGTCTTCCCCATGTCCAAGTGAATGTCATTTCTTGTCCTGTCCAAATCGTGCTGTTAAGGGAAAATGATACAATTGTGTCTTTATATGGAAAGATTTAAATTTGATGCTTCTTTTCGAAATGTCATTTGTTATGTCTGATTCTTTTTTCCTCCTGCCCTCAAGAATTGTAAATTACTTCTGAGAGAAATATGCAGGGCTGCAGAGTCATGGAGTCAGTCTGATTTTGGGGTAAAGGAGTTATAATCGGGAATAATTCTTTAAAATTCCGAGAGTCGGAGTTGGCCATTTTTCCTTTGAATCCGTTAATTTGAAAAGGCTACAAAGTTTAGGAAATTTGAGGAGTCAAAGCCATAGCTGGTCTGCTTTCCTCCGACTCCGTAGCCCTGGTAATATATCATTGAAAAAAAATGTATAACAGACTCATACATAATTAACCTACAATTTTATTCCAGAGTGACAAATGTTTCTCAGAAAGAAAAAGCCAAGCAACGTCCTCTCGCACTGAATACTGTTGAACTTATGCGTGTGGCAAGTGCAGGATTGAACATGGGACCTCATCATGCAATGATGATAGCAGAAAAACTTTATACTCAGGGCTATATAAGTTATCCTAGAACAGAAACAACAAGTTATCCTGAAAATTTTGATTTGAAGTAAGTTACTTATTACTTTTCCAAAAACTTAGCTGTAATCTATATTTGAAAAACTTCAATTCTGTGGAAAAAGCTATTGTTGTGATACAATGAATAATTAGTATATTTATTCATGTAAACTTCATTTACTTTTTTAGGGGAACCTTACAGCTGCAGAATCGAAGTCCAGAATGGGGCCATGAAGTGCAGGAATTGCTGTCTGGCGGCTTAATTCGACCAAGGTTTGTTTATCAAGTCAGATTGGCAATTTTACTGATATGTATTCAGCGTTTGCTCTCAACTTTCACTAACTTGAGCCCCGATGACCCATTGGTGAAACAAGTTTGGATCCTTCGATGGAAGAAAGAGTCTCTTAAATTTTAAGCAGAAAATCTTACAATTTAAATAAATAATGCAACAGATGTAATATTTGTATGCATGAAAAAATCAATTCAACGCATAGTGATTAAGAAAAGCTATGAGATAAATTGAATTGGCTACATTTTACCCTTATTTTCTGTTATTATCACTGTAGAATTATTTTCAAATTCAACAAAAAATTTATGTGAAAAACTATGTGGTCAGTTACAATAAGATTATGCTACTCAAAAGTGACTTTTAAGTAAGAATCTACCATGAAATACCAAACAAGTACTGCTGATTGATTAAGCATCCCCTTTCCCTTTGTTTTCCTGGAATTCCTTTTAGGGGAAAATATCGAGCAGTTTTTTTTCTATTTTTTATTTGCTAATTATTAAACTTTCTCCTACAGAACTTGAGATTCATTTGAAATATATGCGCATGAAAATATGAACTAGCATAGCTTATAATGAAAATTTTATTTATCTGATTTTTCTTTCTTTTTTAGCCTGTGAGCTCACTTTTTTAAAACCTTATTCACTCTCCATTTGAAACTTTAAATCTCAATCCTTTCCTCAAAATGTCATTAAAAAATAAAAATTCGGTTGCATTATTTATTTTTTGATATTTTCAATAGTTGAATTGTTCCGAATTTTATTTATAAATATTTGATAAAGTGTTTAGTCCTTTGATATGATAACATTTTATGAATCATGAACCTTCAAGCCTTAACAAGTTACCTACTTTTCTCTCTATTAAAAACTTTCCAAGTTCTTTGCTTAGTTTGTGTTAGTGTAAAATGCAAATTTAGTAATTGAACTTCTTTTCTTTTCTTTTTTTCTACTATCACTCTAATGACATTTTTACTATATTTGACTGTCAGCAATTGTCTATCCTTTCTCTTTTGACCTCCAAAATCTTTTGCAAGAAGTACAAATAGTGTTTAAATCCCGTTTCTCCACTTTAATTAGTTTGTTGGATATTCAAATTGACTTAGGATTTATTGGTAGATAAAACTCAGGAAAGTACAAGTATTTTAATAACATTAAAAAAAAAGTAGTAGAGATTTAAAAAAAAAAAAGTGACCAAACTTTTTTAGTTTTTCACAGCTGCATTTTTTTTTTCTTTTTTTGTCCTGGTCATAGGCAAATAACCCTGCACTGCATTTAAATTATATCCAAATTCATACATTTTGCCACAATTTTTTCTGCATTTAAAATTAATTTGGATTTAAAACAAGCACAATCAAAAAATTATTTTGATTATTTTAGGAAAGGTCATGATGCAGGGGACCATCCTCCTATTACACCTATGAAACTAGCCAGCAGAAATGAATTGGATGCAGAATCATGGAAAATTTATGATTACATTGCTAGGCATTTTATAGCCACAGTGAGTTTGAGATAATATTTATTGCTTAATTATTTATTTTATTTGTAATTACAAATTTTTTATGAAATGTAAAGGAGTATAATGTGTATATATAAATAAACACTGGTAGAAAGTAAAAGCCCAGTGGCTCAATGGTAGCGCTTCATGCTTCCATGCTGCAGGCCCGAGGTTCTATTTCGGGGCTGGGCACGGTTGACTCAGCCGTTCATCCCTTCAGTGGGTCGATAAAATGAGTACCAAGCGTGCTTGAGAACCAAACACTGGGGGTTCCACGTTAGCCTGACCACATAAGCAGAACATCTGCCTGGCACCCCAGAGCCTTTCGTCAGGAAAACTGAGGTGGGCACAGTTGGCCTTGGTCGTCAGGGGCTGTCGTGCCACAGGGTTTGGTTTTAGCAAGTAAAACTCAATACCATGAATCGATTATTTTTGGGGAGTAAAATTTAGGCCCAATGTTTTTTCGTAACAATAATTAGAATAACAAAAATAATTGCACATTCATAGTAAACATTTGAAAATGAGTTTAAGGTAGTGATAGTATAAGTGTTGACATAAGCATTACATTCTATGCAGCAGGTTTTGTTAACGAAAACATTTACATTAAAATGCTATACATTTCTTTGTTGCATTCTTTCATAGCAATCCATTTCTCTATCTGAAACATTGTTTTCAATGGGAGCTACAGAAAAAATCTGCATGCCAACAGGAAAAAATGTCAAAATAAGGTTGCCCTTTACCTTGCGAAGGGGACTATTGTTTCTTAACTAGTATTAAATTCTACAGGACAAGTTCATTAATATTTACAATACACCTATACATTCATAAATGAAAAAAAAAATTGATATGATGTGTCGTACTTCTTCTTCCTTAACTTTACTTCAATTTTTTTTTTTTTTTTTGATAAAGATAAAAATATGAACATGAAAAAAGGCGTAATAACTTATTGCACTTTGGGCCTTTCTGGGGAAAAGCCCGCCATTCTGTCCCGCACGTGACAGCTCATATATTTTATTAATAATAATAATTTAAAAGGGTTATGAGAGTAAGAAATCAAATTGTGATTTCTTAAGCAAAAAATTTTGTTCATTACATTACCTTTAAAAATTATTTTTTAATGAAATACATGAACTGTTAGGTGCAAAACAAAAATGACGTCTTTTTCGCCAAATGGCCCTTTGTATTTGTATTTTACTAGCATTATAATACCCTGCATGGACACCAGGATCTTTTATAAAAATTTAATTTTTAGGTCATTCTTCTTCTTTTTTTTTATGAAACAGTTGTGTTTCTGTGCGCATACATATCTTATATGTGTTCATATATTCAATGCTTAGATATTTTAAGTTTTGAAAGTATTTAATGATCCAACAGTAACAATTAAAGAAATGCAAAATTAAGTACACCTTTGTTTATCTGATATAAAGGATGTGTATGTTGTGCTCAGAATGTGTGTGATTCGATCGCATTAATGATGCTGATTGTAGTACTATATTCAAAAAATGATTTAATAAACTAAATTTCTTTAAATCAAGTTAATGTAGTTAAACTATCATTTATATTTTTAAACTTTTGATTAAAAATAAAATTTGAGTTATAGCTGTGTCCCGATCTGAAATACCTGCATACTGTGATTTCCTTCCAAATTGGTGAAGAGACATTTACCTGCTCTGGAAAAGCCTTGCTTGATCCTGGTTATACTAAAGTTATGACTTGGCAAGCGTTGGGAGCTGAGGAAACACTTCCAGATCTGAAAAGGGGAGATGTTTGCAAAGTGTCTGAAGTAATTTTTTTTTTCTTCCAAGTTCAATTAGAAATATGATTGAATGTCATTAAAACTGTTTTGTTATGCAGTGGGTGCATAAATACTGCCTAAGATATATACTACCTTAAAGAGTCTCATTTTATTAATTTCATAGAAAGATTATTATTATTTTTCTTTTTTTTTTTTAGCAGATAAAACTTTATCTCCAGGATTCCTTGGATACTTTATCTGCCTTCTACTTAACACAAGTTTTGGCTTCTATGCAGATTTTTCCTGATGTGGTTTTCCGTTAGTGGGGGTTCAAGGCAGTGGCAGATCCATACAATCATTTTAGGAGGTGCAAATGACTAACGTACTATATGGAGGGGGGGGGGGGGGGGTACTAATAAAATATAAAGTGATAAAGAGCTGAAGTTGTTATTTTTATTTATTTACTTATTTATGTGGCAATATGTGTGATTTAGGGTTTAAATAGAAGTTAAAACTATTTCCACTAATAAAAAAAAAAAAAGGATTTGGACCAGTATTGTGGATTTATTATCTAAAATTAATAAAAGTTGTTGTGTGTGAGTATCTATCTATCTGTCTATGTCATTCCTACTCCTGGTGAACAACCGAAAACTGAGCATCAAATCAGGTATTGTGCGACATTAATTAGCGTAGGTATTAATTAAAAACATAATTTTTTGACTCTGGAACTTCCTTCGGAATCCCTGTTAACTGTCTGTTCCTTCAAGCAATTTGCATTTTCCCCATAGGGAATGCGGAAGTGACTTGCAGAAAGGAAGGTCATGCTGAAAGAGACGTTTTTTTTTCTTTTGAGTGGCGTATAATGAAATGCGTTTTTCAATGTGCAAAGAAAAATAATTCAAATAGCTCACTTAAGTAAAGGGGGTTTTTATGCGAAGATTTTTTTTCCTTTTTTTCTTCTAAAGGAATGTAATTCATGCCCCAAAAATATCAACTTAAGTTCTTTCACTGGCTAAAGCTGTAAAGTACTTGACATTAAAAAAATAAGCTGGGAGACTTATTCTGGAGTATAAATAAAATTTAAAGATAGCTATGGATTTGTTAGTTTATCAAGCTATAAAATAATGGGGGGGGGAGTTCTCCCCTAAAATTTTTCTTCTAATAATTCAATTTTTGACAGTCTTTGATTTTATTAGAGGAAAGGGAGGTTTGGAGACTCTTCTCCAGAAATGTACCAACATCAAAGGATTAAAGACACACTGGTCAGAACTCCCTGGAAATTGTTTCAAACTGGATACTTAAAAACATGACTGTTGACTTAGATAGGATGAGTTAAGGCAAGGAAAGGCATTTCAGGAACTCTCTCTCAGCTTTTTGATAGTGAAATTTGAAAAATGCAATTTTAAACAATGGTCAATTTTACTGGGGAATGGGGCTAAATATTTTAAATGAATATTTTGCGGAATTTTTGGACATAAGTTGCTGTATATTAATATTCAAAAAATAAAAATTTACAGGTTAAACTCGCTGAAAGGCAGACTAGCCCTCCTGATTATTTAACTGAGGCTGAACTTATTACTTTAATGGAAAAGCATGGAATTGGTACTGATGCTTCAATTCCTGTGCATATCAATAATATTTGCCAGAGGAATTATGTTACAGTGTCCAGTGGACGAAAACTGATTCCTACAAATTTGGGGATTGTCCTTGTGCATGGATACCAGAAGGTAAAACTTTCTTTGTTTCTACTTTATAATTATGATGTATGAATATATTTATGCAAATACACACGCATATATATGTATCTTATTTAACAAATCACATGCACTTCAATTGTAAGAATAAAGCTCACTGATTTTATGTTATTTATATTCAAGGTATATAAGTTAGTGTGGAAAACTGAAGTTTTAAGCCTCAACTAATGCCAGATCTTTGATTTTTTTCCATCCGGGGCTAAAACTTAAAACTGCTACCCTTACCCATATTTTTTCAAATGCTTGCTCCCCCTAGATCTGGTACTGAGGTCAACATTCTATTCACCAGTGATTCACCCAAAATATTTAGTCTTTCTCTGATGTCTTAGCTATGTGAATGTTGACACTTATCGGAGTTTGTTGAGATTTACCAAGTTTCAGTCTTTCGCATTAATATAATGCATATTCAGCAAAGCTTTTGAATGCATTATACTGCTGTGCTAAGCACAGATGTAGTATCTGCAGTAGAGCTCAAAATGAGAAATTGATGATTTAAGATTTACAGCTTGTTTCTTTGATGTGTTACTTAATTAAATGTTTAACTTGCAGTAACCGTTACGTAAATAACTTACTTAATGAATATAGTTACGACAAATTTTCTCCACAAAACTGTTTCACATACTAGGTTAATTTCACCGTAAGTAACTATTACTAGTCATTTTTAGGGGCATCTGCACAGATGTGACAAAAATTGCTTAGTAAAACGTGCTTAATGCATAATTAAATAGTATTGGAAACATATGTTTTACTTGGATTCTGCTGTCCCTTTATTTTGTTAATACAAATCTTACAGAATCTGCCTTCTGAAAAATACCATTTTCAAAATTTCGTACATTTAAAATCGTAAACCATAATAATTTTCTGTTCATAATATTCAAAGAATATGTTGATAATGCTATCATTTCTAATATTTTATATTATAGATTCATTTTTACTGAGCATGAAGATAATTTTGATAGCAGACAATACTTAAACAAAAATATAATTGACCGTAGAATGAAATGCTTTTATTTGCATAAAACGAATTAGATATGAATATTTTACATGCATTTCATTTTTCAGAATTTGCGTATTAAATAAAAATTTAAATAGGAAAAGCTGAATAATTACTTGGACATTCATGCAAAGTTGTATTAGTTTTTATTGTCAACCTATATCAACTATTCAAAGGTAAACTAATTTTTAGTATTCTATTACAATAAACTGCTATATTATTAAAAATACTGATTTACTAAGGTATAAAAGTTTTAAAAAAGAGTAACTGCTCAGATACCACTTTGAAGGCTTAGTATTTGTCACTTACATTCAAATTGCTTTAGCAAACTACTCAAAATATGCAGATACCACCTATTTACTGTAGCTTTTTTTAATACTTCGCGTTCACAAATCTCCAAACAACTTGAGATTTAGGTAAACTAAATTACTAATGACCACCTGGTGACAAAAACTCAATTTTGACAAAACGTGCAGATATCACATCTGTGCTTAGAACAGTAGTATACAGGTAATCCATTAAAGATTTCAGAGCAATTTTCAATTGTAACTTTGGATTAAAAAAGTGCCTCTTGTAGCAAGTGCCTATTGCTCTCTGCTTTATATGAAATGTATATTTTTCTCTGTAGATTGATCCAGATCTTGTTCTTCCAACAATGCGTGCAGCTGTTGAGAAGCAACTAAATCTCATCGCCTTGGGCAAAGAAAATTATGAGTCTGTTCTACAGCACACTCTCACCGTCTTCCGCCTAAAGTTTCAGTATTTTGTCACCAACATTTGCGGAATGGATGAGTTATTTGAAGCCTCTTTCAGTCCTTTGTCAGAAAGTGGAAAACCTCAATCAAGGTAATTACACAAAATAAGAATTCTGTTTTAGTGCTTCACAATTAACGATGAAAATTGAAATCAAATGTTCATTGATTATAGTTCATTGTCCCATACTACACACACCTAAACCATGTAGCCAAAAGTTGTCAAAGACTTATTGCTTGAATTTTTTTTCTCGTTGGAATTTCTAGAGAAATTTTGACAAATTGATCTGTAACTCTTGCCATCTAACTGGTTATACTTGATACCACATTATCCAGTAATGTTTAATTGTATGTATTTAGGAAGCAATCATCAAACTGGAGAATCCAAAAAGTTTTTTTGATCATCCTGAAGTATTAAAAGCTAGAAAATAAACTAAATTTCCGATTGGTTTTACATTATACGTATGCTATATGTTATTCTGTATTATGTTTATAAAGTTGTCACTCTGTTCGCAAATGTAAGCATTTCTTTTAAAAATGGCAATTTCATTTGTAAATATTTTTACTCAAAACTGAGCTTTTTGCCTAATTTTACCAAACTCAATTTTAAAAACCGTAACAACATACAAGGTTATTATACTGAAATTCTAAATGAAAATATTTAACTTTCTATTGAAAGCAGTTACGAAAGTTTATTTTGAGTGTTACTTTTTTCTTTTTAAATCTGGTAGACACCCTTGGTGTGGAAAAAGAAGAGCAAAAACTTTCAAAAGGCTTTTCAATTTTAAAAAATCCTCTTGTTATCAAAGTAGTAGCAGCATTATTATTGTTACTTTAAATTGAAGTCTTATCAGTTCTAGTTGTTTCATAAAATTGTTTAAGCAGCAAACTGGCAATGCACCAACATTAGAATTTTTTTATATATTTTTATTTTTCAATTCTGAATTAAGTATTGTGTTCTTAGGTGTGGAAAATGCAGACGCTACATGAAGCTAATTGCTACTAAACCGTGCCGTCTTCACTGCCCTACCTGTGATGAAACTCTCTCTGTTCCACAGGCTGGTGGAAATATTAGAATCTTTCGAGAACTTAAGTGTCCTTTGGATGATTTTGAACTCTTACAGTATACTGGTGGAGCTAAGGGAAAAGTAATTTTTTTTATAAATAAAATCTATCTATATATATCTCTACATAGTATAAAATGAAGTGTCCAAAAAGCGTCTGTTTGTTTGAACTCGCAAAACTCAAAAACTATCTGGCCGATTTCGCTGAAATTTTCACAATTTGTTCCTTTAAGTCCTGAGAAGGTTTGCAGACCAGTTCGAAAACGATTCGATGAATAGTTCTTTTTTTATTCCAATTTAGGCCCAATTTTCACATAAATTCCCGAATATGGGGGTGAAAAATTACTCGCAATTACTAATATTATATATCGTTGGAAAGGGAAGAATTTTCCGCGTTCTACACAATTTGTTCCAACACTCTAACTTAATTGCGGCGGGAGTTATTTACGTTTTTAGCGAGAATTTGCTTAGGCTTAGTTGAAATTTAGGCACTACTTTCTTCATTAAATTTATCAATAAAAAGTGAAGGAATCATCCTACAGTTTTCTTTTTGACACCATTGAAAACAGCTACCTTTTTTACTTCAGACCTAACTCGACCTATGGTTGGAAGTTTACCCCTCTATCTCCAATAGAAAAAAAGTTACAAGCGAATTAAATGAAGTTCAAAAATCTGTTCTCTATTCAAGTTTTTAACCATTTTATTTTGCGTTTCCACGGTAACGCTTTTTGAATCCATTATTTCCATCTTTCTCATTTTCAATTCTGAAACTTATTTTATTTTGTGTTTCCATGGTTACGCTTTTTAAATCCATCTTTCTCATTTTATTTTAATTTCTTAAAAGTATTTTAATATCTGTCGTCATTGTTTGGAGGGGAAATTTTGCATGATGATTTTTTTTTCTTTTGTTTATGCCTGATTGTTGAATATACGTTGCTTGACACAATTTTTGTTTTCAAAATACACCGGGCAAAGCCGGGCAATGCAGCTAGTATATATATATATATAAATATATATATATATCTATATATATATATATATATATATATATATATATATATATATATATATATATATATATATATATATATATATATATATATATATATATCTTTTATTCATTTTATAAGCTTTAATGTATCATA
Source organism: Uloborus diversus (assembly GCF_026930045.1). NCBI lineage: Eukaryota > Metazoa > Arthropoda > Arachnida > Araneae > Uloboridae > Uloborus > Uloborus diversus. Next base: position 81,800,351 of record NC_072735.1, on the reverse strand, counting down.
AATAGAGGAAAAACATTTGTTAAGTGGAAACATGATTATGACAGGGTGGCGACAGATCAGGGAAAAGTCAGGGAACTTTATTAATCAGGGAAAAATCAGGGAAATATCAGGGAATTTCGAAAAAATAGCAAAAAATCAGGGAAAATTGTTTTTATGAAGTTTTTTTTTTTGCTTTACAAAATTAAGTATCCTTATTCCCTACGCATTTTTGGCCAATTATCTGTTCAAAGAAAAAGTAAAATTAATGAGGTGCGATTATACACTGCCGCATATTTGTACATTTTTTTTCCTCAACGTCAAAGTATTGAATCTTACTTATTAACCACAGGATGAACTTCCTAAGATTGCTTATGCGTCTGTTAGGTTGTTTATTTCACCTAGCTTGAAATTTCCTTTCACGCTTTTAATGCGAGGTAAAATAAACAACCATACATGCAAAGAGGAAGCCTTCATTAATGCCTTGACTCCTTTGCCTTTATTCCATTGACTCGAAGTGATTAGCGTACTGTAATCACGATTTCAAGAAGAAATCTTTGGTTTTTGAATTAATACTGATAAAAGCTTAAAAGTTATTACTTCTTCATTTTTTAAATTTAATTGCTAAAACTAAACTTTCAATCAAAAAAACTTTGTTTTTTACTGTTATACTATTTGCTGTCGCCGCAGATTATAAGGATTTTCTTTTTTTCAGACTTAAATGATTCTTTTATTTTATAACCAAGTTGTATTCTTCTTTTATATATTTTGAAATTAACTAATTACTTTTTTTTTCTGTTTTTTTTTCTTCCATTTCAAAGTTGTTTGATACAAAAGCAATCTAAGATTTTTTTCGTTACATACTTAAATCATTTGAAATAGAGTTAACTTGTATACTTAAGTAAATATCCTTATTTTTTATTGTTAAAATGCTGTATTCATTCATTGAAACCTATGTTCTTGATTAGAGAAAAGCTCCCTATGAATGGATGTCAAAAGGTTTCATCTGTTTTGCATAAATATGTCAATTCATTATATAAGAATAACTACATTACTTCTATTCTTTCACTATTATTTGTTATTCTTGCAACAATTATTATACTGTTTGAAAATTTAGTTCAAAATAATTTCAAATACTTTTCAGTTCTACCATAAATACACATACATTTTTAAGAGTGAGTTTAATAGTTTCTTAAAATTCTTATGCTACGTGGTTTCTGGAAGCAAAGTATCTTTCCATTGTAGAAAAATTTAATATACTGTTTTGTCTTTTTTTTCCCCCAAAAAAATTGACTTGATATTTTTTTTTTTTTTTTTTTTTTTTGCCATTTCGTTGAAAAAGTAGCATTTTTTAAAAATATATCTTTAGTTCATCAACTTTACACAACTTAAAACGTTTAAATTACTGTATTTGTACAATGGATTTCAAGTAGAGCAAAGAAAGGAAACCATTACTATTGGTAACGTAAATCAGGGAAATTTGGTGAACTTAATCAGGGAAAAGTCAGGGAACTTTTTTTCACATTTCCTGTCGCCACCCTGTATGAGCTCTTTTCAAAAAAAAAAATGCTTGCAATAAGGAACGTGATCTAGTTGTGAGCCAAGATACACTCCTGTTTGTGAAAATTGCAACACCATGAAGGACTTGCGCAAGTGAGCTGAAAATTGTAGGAAATGTTAAGTAGGGCATGATATGCAAATCATTAGAATTGCAGACCGGTAGCGTATGCGTATGCTGAGCAGCGCCCTAAGAAAGGCAGATCGAACCAAATATAAATAGACGGCTGTAGCGAGGCGTGTATGATTATCGGTGGTTATATGCTAGAGTAAACATTAATTGAATCTTTACTATGCCTCTTCAATGAAAGAAAGCGAAATTTGAGCAAATTTCGGAGTTTGAATGGGGCAGAATCGTCAGCCTTTGTGAAGCTGGATTGTCTTATTGTACAGTAGCCGCTCATGTGCAGCGTAACAGCAGCACAATCATGCATGTTTGGAAGCAGTACAAATTTAGTAAAGTGCATTTTCATGCTTTAAAAAATTTAACAACATGCTAAACGGGGGAAAGCAATTGAAATTTTTAAAATATTGCATTTGAATTTTCTATTATTTTTTTTTAAATTCAAAATGCCAAGCATTGCAGTTAAAAATTCAATTAGTGTAAGTCTTTTAACTCTCTACCTTCCCATTCCATTCTTAGAAAGTTTTTTTTTCCGTTTTTGTGGAATGGATCACATATGTTCAAATAGAGCAGCAGGTTAACCTAGGCTCTTCGATGGCTAACCAGGCATGTTCTAATAGCTTACCAGTTTGTCCGTTGTACATGAAAGCATTCAGTGAGCACTAACCGCACCAACCACTGATGTCATTAAACGTCATGAGTTCAACCACCCAGGTCAACTTGTTGGTCTATTCGAACATAGATACTCTATACTTCACTTTTCTAAATTAGTTTTACTCCTCTAAAAATATCAAGGAGTATTTTCACCCTTTGAAATATAACCTAGCTATATCTGGTTGTAAGAGGTTCGATTCTTTTAGTTTCAGTTTCCCAACTACTAAAGGTTTTTTTTTTTTTAAGTACTAAAAATGTTTTTGCTCCTTAGTAATTTTTTTAAATAAATTATCAACTTTTTAGTTTCTTTTTTATTTAAAAAATATAGTTGTCTCATGATCTTACAAACCTCCAATTTACGCTCACCCATGATTTTACTTACAACTTACCTGGCTCAAATAGTCCTTTATTGAAACAATGTTGCTCGACATTACAAAATCTCGAATTTCGTAATCAAAATTTCGTGGTCCCAAGAGTTCATAAAATCAAGTGTAGCTGTATTATATTATTCTCTTTAACAATGTTGATTTTTACTCTGCCATTTCTTATGAAGGTGATAATTAGTTCTCTCAGTTTACTATACTTTGATGCAACTGTAGTGTAAAATTGCATAAAGTTTTTTACAGTTAGATGTCATCTTCTTGAAAACTGTAAATAATTTATTTTGTTCCTGTAGTTAGAACAAGAAGTTATCATAGAAATGAAGATTTAGATGTGTAACATCTAAATTGAAAATTTAAAGGTGTTTAGTTAATAACGCATAGATTATGTGCTGAAAAAATATGCATTTTATTGCTGTGTTTTCTTCATACCGTATTACCCCGTATTATCCAGCATGCCACAAAATTTTGGGGTCACCAGATTTTCAATGACACTTGCCTGGTACTTTCCGGCATGCCGAAAAAATTGAGGTTAGGTTACTACTATAAAAAATACATGTTCAGCTTAAAAATGAATATATGTACTATACATATCTTATTAGTATTAACAAACAGTTTAACTTTGTAAAAATATTTACTAACAAAGTCATTTGTTATTTTAACAAGAAAAATATTGTTTAATAGCAAATAATTTTATAAAAATTAAATTAAAACTAAGTAAGCAAACATTTAAGAAGTAAGTTGCCGCCCTCTTAAACCAATGCTAAAGTATTTACCATAGCTATTCAATAAATGAAAATTAAACTTGCCTCTCTAAAAGGAACCTAAAGTAATTTTTTAAAAAACAAATCGCAGTAACAATGATTGCTTCTGAATTGGTAACTTTATTGGCATATAATTAAATCCATTAATAATGGTATATTCAGTAAATTACCGCCCAATAGCCAGGGCTAAAGCAGAAATACATGAAATACACTGCCAGATCAGTCATTTCCAGCCGAGGACTGCAATTTCGTGGTGATCTACTACCTTTAATAATGACCTGCCATAAATAACAAGCAAAAATTATATGCAATACACATTTTTTTTTTTGAAAGAAGATTACTTTCGGGATTTATTTTTTTTACTTACAGTGGTTTGCTTTCCGATTGGAACCAAATAGGAAAATTTACGTTTGTTTTGTTGCAAGATAAACCTTGAATTATCCTGCATGCTGGTCATCCTCGCTTTTTTCCGGCATGCCGGATAATGCGGGGTAATACGGTAGTATTTTATCTCGCCACCATAGTATGTATTTACATATAACTTTATACTCTCACCATGTTCTCTTTCAGAGTTTCATTTTCTGTCCATATTGCTACAATAATCCTCCTTTCCGCGACATGCGGAAGCTTTCTGGGTGTAATTCTTGCACACATCCTACTTGTCCATATTCTTTGAATAGTAATGGTGTCTCCAATTGCTCTAACTGTGAAGGAGGAGTGCTGGTGCTTGATCCTGGATCAGGTCCCAAGTGGAAACTTTCTTGTAATCGGTAATTCATTTAGCTAAACAGAATTTGGTAGTTAGATATTGTTTTTATGCAATTTATTATTTCTGAAATTTTCCATTAGAAAATGAAAAAAAAAAAAAAAAAAGAAAAAAATTATCTGCTTTTCAAAGAGCATTTGTAGTTGAAAATAAGGTTACTTACTTTCTGGAGCTTTTTTAAATTAATGATGTTTTTAGTTTAGATTTTTTTATATTAATGAGTTGGCTTTATTTTAGATTTAAGTTTAGTATTATGTCCAATGACTACTCAAGTGTTTGTGCATTTTTTACAGAATGTTGTTTAGTGCATATTAGCATTCTTCTTATATACTATAATTGGGTTGTAAATTTTAGAGCTCACTTTAACTTCATTTCATTATGAGTACTTAAATTAGATATGGGAAAAATGTTCATGGAACAGCAAAAAGAATTAATCTGATCCATTTTCATCTTTATGATCTCAATAATGATTTTTGAACTTAATATAAATTGCAGCAAAAGTAATTGTTGGTTTAGTGACTCATTAACTTAAAAATTCATGCTTTGTCCTAAAATTTTTTTTGAACTATTTATAATACATTAAGTGATATAAATAAGATGCCAAAGCAATGCAAAAGGAGCATAAATATTCAAGAAAAAGTTCACAATTTGTGCTTTTTTTTTTCATTTTATTCATATTTTAGAACAAATTATGTTTGATTATTTCCCATTCAACATTGAGCTGCAGTTAAATTTTTTTGCAATTTAAACATAAAGTGATCTCATTTTATTTTTTACCCGTTTTTCCATCTGTCTCAATTGTTTGTGAGTCTTCAAGCATCTTGACTAAAATTTAGGTACAACCACCAGTATTTGACAGTACACTAGTAGTTGACACTTATGAAAAACAAACAAATTACAAGACGGTACAAAAATTATAATTTATTATTTAAATTTGCAATGCTTACCTTTCAACTTATTGTTAACTGATCTTTTAGCATCTGTGTTTCTCTAGTTTATTTATTTTTTCATTATAAATATTTCTACTAGTGCAGGTGTCAACTACTGATGTTTTAGCTTATTTAAAAACTATTTAGTGTCATTTATGCATTACGGATTTTGAGGTACAGTAAACTTATTTTGAAGTGTGAAAAACACGGATAATCTGCATTGGATAGGCCACCTGTGGGTAATCGAGAGTTTACTGTTACTCAGTTTTGCAGCAGTAAAAATTTTGTGCACTTTTTCCCTCCAAATTCCTATTATTGAAAAATATTACACAAAATGTTGAAGTACCTACTTTAATGCATTTGAATGAGAGTGTGAGGGACATTTTAATAAATGCAAAATAAATAATAATAATGATCATTACTTTTGAAATATTTCAAAAATCACAATGCGAACTATCGAATTTTATTCATTTATTAATTTTTGTAGGTGCGACACTATTGTTCGATTGTTTGAGGATGCAGTGAAAGTAAGTGTCGATGATGACACTTGCAAAGACTGTGGCAGTCAGCTTGTAACTGCTGAATATAAAAAGGTATTTTTTATGTAGTTTATAAATAATTTATTGAGAATATTGTTTGAAACAAAAAATATGCATTATGTTCTGAATTCTCATTTATATCTTGGTTCTCTACTCTCTCAATTGTACATTTACATGTGAAAATTGTTGAAATTGAAGCTGTGTGCAAGGTTTATTTTTTGGTATAGAGAGTAATATTAGATTATATTATCAATTTAAAGTGAATTCAAAATGAGTAAACAGATAATGTCCCCCATCCCCAGCCTTCTTATGCCCATGAATTTGCACATCCTAAAGTTTTTCATACAATGCAATTTATGGATCTCTTGTGGTTAAAGTTTTGTTGCAAAACTCATTCTTATTCATCAGATATAAAAATGAATATTTAGTTTCTGTTCTGTTTAATTTTTATATTTCACACCGTTATTTCAATAAAACTGCTCCCAAAATGCTTATAGTAAGCATTTATTTCTGTAAAGAACAAAATCGTGGAAATTCACTATATGGTGGGAAAGTGGTTAAAATTTCGAATTGTTAGAAAAACAAACCACCAACTTAAATTTAAAAAAATGAGGAAAAAAATTAGGCCGATCGTATTTTAAGTGTTTCCGCAAAACTCCAGGACGTCTCAATGTTTGGTGCCTACGTGGAACACACAAAGAAAAAGTTTGACTTACCCCAATGTAGTAGAGACAAAAATAAGCACAACTTTATCGCGTCACATGTGAAAATTTATTCCGATGATCATCACTTACACGACGAATATCAAGATCCTAGGGAGCTCGCGGAGTAATCAAAACATGGAAGGGAATATAAAAGATTAAAATGTGAAAAATTTAAGGTAGGTTAAGTTCAAAGTCCAGTCTATTGCAGGGAATTAGGTGGTCACAGCAGAGGGATGAGCATCGTACATGGGGAGGCTAAAAAAAGGCGCGGCTTTTTGTTGCAGCAATAGAATTCATCGTAGAGCCATCAGCGAGGGAGATGATGTTAAACCACATGGAGCTGGCCGCTATACCACGGCGATGACTGAGAAATCTCCATTACTCAGGAAGAAAATGGTGCAGCGCGAATTAGAACTAAATTCATGTCGACCGCGCGTGCCGCTTTCACTATCCTGGTCTCAGCAGCTACAGGTGCATCACCAGCCCTTTTGATCTTATGCAATGGTCACCGTGTGAAAAAGAAAAGATTTTCATCCGTGCATGATCGGAGCTACTTCCACATGGATGCGAACATTTTTCAATTTTTTTTAGAAAAACTTGGATAAATACAGGATCAACTTTTTTAACTAAACTATCATTTTTTTTAGAGAAACAGGGCTCTATGGCTCCTGTGCAATTATTTTACAATTTACATCTTTTTTTATGCTGATGCATCAAGATTTTGAATAGCCGTCGTCGCCATTTCATACGACCCTTCACAGGTCAAGCGTCCGCGCTCCTCACTACCCAACACTCCGTCACATATCACGGCTAGCACACGACTAATCACGAAAATTTTTTTGAGACATCCCCGCTAAAAAACCCACGTGATCGCGTGAAAAACAGATATTCATACGCGGCGTCACCTAGCGCAGCGAATGGGAACGCGGGAAAATGACATCACCTACTAGACCACACCTACGGCCAATGAGCAAAAGAGGCGGGAGACAACGCATCGCAGGAAGAGGAAGGGAAAACATGGCCGCCAAAAAACTCAGAAAAGACACCATTAAATCAGAAAATGTGAACACAGGAAATAAAACGCGAATCTTTGAAAATATATGTGATTACTATATCACACACTAGTCACCAGTGGCTGGTATTAATAATTTCATTAGTTGCCTTGTTTGTTAAATAGTGGCAACGTTTTTCGCTCTAAGTTGATAGCGATATTTAAAAAAGAAATTATTGAAGACAATAATTTTAAATACATTAATTGCTGTAAGGGATACAATTTAAATAAATTAGATCATAAAATCTGCATCTTGAATGAGGTTGGAAAGATTTTACCAATTGCTGAATGCCTTTTGGACACTGCAGCAGTAGTGCCCAACCTACAGCTCGCGGGTTACATCTGGCCCGTAAAGATACTAGGGTTTCCAATCCCGCACTGATCTCAGTCCTGTGGGATTTCAGGATTTTAAGTAGCCAATCCCCCGGGATTGACTTTATTTTTCTAAAAATTAAATTTTACTGTCCACGTACGTTTACTGTAATGTACGTTTGCGTTATGTACTTCATTTACGTAATGCTTTTTAGGGAAGACTACTTTTGTTACTTGAATTATATAACAGTTCTCTCAAACTCTGTACACTAATTGAAGAGTGCTGCAAAGTCACATCCCAATAAGCAATGATCGTTTGATATGCATAAGTGTGCCCTAAAAAAGTTCTGTGCATCCTGAAGAAGCATCACTCGTATGAAATAGGAGAGGATTTTGCGCAAAAATAATGCACTTGATGAAAACGCAGTGCTGTAGCATCACTTCAGTTGGTTTTACTGATGTAATAATTGTGGACATTTAAGCGAAAGTTTCTTATGAACTTCCTCGGCTTCTAAAATAGAGTCTTTTCTTATGGGGATAATGTTTTGTTTTTGCTCAAGAACAGCTAACTTCGGACAAGAACGATGTCTGCTTGATTTATGTGATGCTGTATCTAATTTAACTTGCATTGAGCCCTTGTTGCTTCATTAACGTTGGTCATTTTATCATGGCATTTGATTCGTTAAACCCTGAAGTGAACATTGATTGGTTTCAACAAGTCACAGTCTCAGTAAAAGTTTTTGAATAACTTTGATAATTTACTTATTCCTTGAAAGAGACATTCAAAAACGTGAGCAGCTTAATTAACTGCACTGTCATGTGAGTCATCTTGTGTTTTATCCAAGTTTCTGTTGAATCTTTTATAGATGTGCCGAAAATTGCAGATTGCTCAGCTAATTCATCAAACATAATTTTCAAGGTACCAACCACATTTATAACATGAGTTTCAGTGACAAAGACATCAGGAGTCACTTTCTACAGGCTAGAGGACATAGATAATGTCTGGTTTTCCATTGCTTTCTTCGTCGAAGAAAAATACTGTGCACTTTTAGTAAGTTAAAGGTTTTGAGAGCATTCCTTAATCTTACAGAAGCGTTTCAACATTGCATCCAGGCTACTCCTGGTAGTTTTGCGATCTGTAATACACTTTCTAAAACTTTTTCTAATTTTCTGGATCTCAAATTTTAATGATGATTTTCCAAAATATTAAATAATTTTTAAGCATTTTCTCAATTTATTGTTGAACGTATGAAAACTGAAACTTCGAATGAGATTACCAATTCATTCTCAGAAAAAAATACTCTATTTTTATTATGTTCTTAAATAATAAAGCACCGTTCGTAATATGAGACAAAGTTTTTCTTGCTCTTTTTGTAGATATACGAGGACTGTGATTCAAACGTGAGATGATGATTGCTAAAATATTCTTTTTATGAGCCGCAAAAATTGGAAAATGTTGGCTTGGAAAATCTTTGAGGGATCGGAAATCTTGTGGGATTTTACTCTCAATCCTGCGGAATTAATCCTGCTAAATATGCGGGATTGGGATTTCGGAATTGGAAAACTCTAGAAGATGCACAGTGTGGCCCGTTGTTTGGTTTAGTTGTTACAAATCAAAAAGCATGATCAATTATAATGTTACACATTTGATACATAATATTCAGAAACTGGTTTCTTGAAAACAGATGGTTGATTGGTTACTTTGGATTTTGTGGTGCAAGAGCTTTGATAGGCTATACTGCGTTAAATGATTGTTAGAAAGGTGAAAAAAGGGGAAAAAAGTGAAGTTGTTCAATGTAAAAAGGATACGAAACTTCAAGAATTTTGAAAATCTTTGCCGAAATAAACACATCAATGAAGTTTTAAATTTTAAACAATATAAAAGCAAATGCAATAAAACAATATAATATTTTGAAAAACAGATGCAATAAATAAAAGGAAGCATAATAATGATAATAACAATAATTGGTTTTTTAATCTTCTTTCCTTTTCCATACTTTCCCATACTATCTAGAGAAATTTTAAATATTTTGAAATTTTTTATATGTGTTCTGGCCCACACACACACGAGAATCATTTCAATATGAAGTGTGGCCCTTCAGTAGAAAAAGGTTGGGCACCACTGCTTTCGAGTCATTATTAATTTTTTAAAGCTGGTGATTGTGAGATGATTCTTTTATCACCATTTTGTAACCCTCAACCCAAAAAGGAAGGGGGTTATAAGTTTGACATGTTTGTAACACTCTAGCGCCTAAACAGATGGACCGATTGTGATTTTTTTTTTCGGAAAGAAGAGTTGATACAAAGTGTTCTTTGCTAGGTTGCATCTTAAGATGACATTAATTAACCAAGATATTAATTAGAAACCTCTATTTTTTTTTTTTTTCATTTTTTGCAGTGAAAACACATTTAAAAATTTAGTACCAAAATAAAGAGTAATTTTTTCTGCATCTGATAGAATGTTTGGAACTTCCATGTTATATAGAATTTGAATTATAACGTTTTTTTCATAACATATTTTAAATGCGTCTAGGCCTTTATTCATGGGATTGGTAACCAAATTCGTTGTCGGCTGACAAGGAAAGAAAATACAATTATCAAAAAATGTTATCTGTTACCAGTTCCTATTTGTTAGCAAATAAAATACTTATAATTGATTTTTAATAGTATAATGCTTTTAAAAAGATTTTAAATTTTCCCTCTTGATTCCACATTTATCACTCTCAGTCAGGTTTTTTTTTTAAATTTTTATTACTTGTTTCCTTTAGTTACCCTGTGACCTGTGGTGACTCCTAGTTTTGCCCTTAATATTTCAGTAACCTCATAACTCTTATGATAAGTTTTTTCTTTTCAGGATAAAACAAAGTTTGGTGGCAATTGTACAGAAGCAACTGGTTGCATTTTCTGTGATGCCCGCTTTACTAACCTGGTTGATCAGTTACAAGCCATGAAGCTGCGCAACCCCACGCGTAACAACAGAGGCCGTGGGCGGGGCAGAGGCAGGGGCCCAAGATCCAGGGGGAGGGGCAAGAGTAAACCGAAAGATAAGATGGCACAGCTGGCTGCCTATTTTGTATGATTTTTATAATGTTGTTTTATTTTTGTACTTAGGCTACTTGTTGTTTTGTTTTCATTAAAACGTTTTTATGTAACATTGTCCGAAAAGTCATTGTTTTCATTAATTAGAGTGAATTCAACCAAATATTTCTATGCAAACCAGAACAATATTTATGTCTGTTGAAATTACAATTAAACTATTCCTTCATGCTATTAAAAGTCTAATGTAAAAAAAGTAGTTACCTAATTCTTATTCTATTAAGGTGAAAAGTAAATAAGAATCTCTGAAAATTTTATACTAATGATTGTCTTTTATATATTTTATCATTACAAGCAAAGGAACAATATATTCTGTTTTTTTTTTAATTATTTTTTTTAAATGGAACCAATTTTAAAAAACTGCATCTAGGAAATGAATAAAACTACCATTCATATAACTTGAAATTTCTCTAAAAAGTTTTTAAAAAATTCATTATTTAAACAGCTGGCAATTCAATTCTCGGTCGCCACCTAAATAACATATTGAAGATTTCTATCGGTTGAAAAAAGCTTCGACTGGTATTATTGCTGCATGGCCAAGGCTCGAATTGTTTGGTGAATATGGGCGTAAGTGAAGCAAATGAGGGATCTAAAAAAAGGGAAGATTAAAAAAAAAAAGATTTTTAAGGAAATCCCCTTTCCAGCAAAATTATTGTACCATAATTTGTCCTTTGTTTTTTTCTAACTGCAGAAGAAAATATGTTTTAATGCTATAACAAGCATTTGTAAGTTTAATTTCAAAGTACAAAATCTACTTATTGATTGGCTTAACATGTATTCAATTTTTATTATATAGTAATGAAACTGAAAAAAATAAGTTTTGGGGGATGCTTTTATCATTATTTTTATATCATTTTCCTTAGTGTATAGTTTTTTTTTTTTAACTGTGAATGTGAAAAGCATTATAACTTAATTCAAATAAATATTGTTGATGTAAAGTGCTTTTTTAATGTATTGCATGTAACTATAAATTATTGAATATACGCTTAATCGATAAGAAAAGAAGGAGATGAACTTAACTGTTTGTCACAATTTATTATAACCCTTGAAAAATCATGTAAAATTTTTTAATACTTAATATTTACATCATTACTCAATATTTCGTTTGTCTTAGACAATTGAGGAACTAGAAAACTTTTCAGTTTTTTAATACACCTTTTTTTCTTTTTAGTTACAAAAAAATCTCTTATGCAAGAAATGCTATAAAATGTAATCTACAAATTGCATTCAAATATCAAAAGAAAAAGAAGACATCTGATTTTTGAGGAAATACAAAAGGCGGCTTTTGTATTTGTAGACAGTGGCGACAACTAAGACTTATGTTTGGGGGAAGAGGGGGGGGGTGACAGAAAGTATCGGAAGCTGAAGACTTTTATGCTACCTTTGGGTGATATAGGGCCTCTCCCATGAATGATTTGGTATTGTAGTTTTAAGAACACACTTTTAGGATAGTTTTCTCTATATTGGAGAAAGAGGGAGGAGGTTCAAGTTCTCTTGTTTTTATAAATTCTTTAAAGCTGAAGTTGTAGAAACTTTTAGACTATCTATGGCAATATAAAGGTAAGGGGGACTTTCCCCAGGAAAAATTGCTAAACTAGAATCTTAAAAACACAAATTTAAGCCAGCTTAACAAATTTAGAGCAAAGGGTTCGATTAATCTCCTTCAAAAATTTTGTCAAGTTGAAGATTTTAAAATGTCATTCCAGGCTGTCTTAGGATTGCTAAAAAAAGAGAGATTCAAAGACTCTCCCCTGTACTTTTTTTTTTTTTTTTTTTTGAGCTTGTGAAGTTCTAACAACTCAAATGTAAGCTTCCTTTAGTAACTTTAGAGGAAAATTCAGTCTACCCTTGGAACTTTTCGAAAATTGAAATCTTAAAAGTGCAATTTTTTACTTGTGGCGGCATGCCTCAAAAATGCATTAAAACTAAAATCTTAAAAGCGTTTTAGTAATCTTTGACCATGCAAAAAGTGGAGGGGTGGTCACACGCCTTCCCACTCCTCCCCCAAGTCACCACCATTGTCCTTAAAATATTTTTTCTTTCTAAGCATGACTTTCTCCTGGCAAGGAACCAAATCTTTGAAGTTCCTCTTTGATAGCTCTAAGAAGAACAGCTACATTTTCTCCACCATCTCGTAAACTTCCAACCACATCAATTTCATCATATTGGTCTATTGCAGCGGGATGAATCCCAGGACTGAGAGCCAGGTGTAGTTCTGGATCAGATTGGTTCAGGTAAAAAGGGGCTGGAACTTCTGGAATGAGTTCTCTTGGGGACGTGGCATCTCGTGCTTGGGGCGGGCTGACCAATTGTGATCTTTGATGAGGGTGATGAAATGAAAAGAAATGGATGCACTGATGATTATGAGCTTCTGTTATTTCACCCAGTGGTCTGTCCACAGACATCGGAGGGAGCTAAAACAAAAAATGAATAATGAAAATGAATTTTTCTGGCAAATTCAAATTTTTGCAGATTGCAGCTAGATTTTGAAACATTGTTATTGTACCACCTCACATATTAAAAAAGAAGAAAAAAAAGTTTTGTAAACAGCAACTTTATTATTATTATTATTATTTGAATAAGCAAAATATTAGCAGCATTTTTTTAGAAATTAATGAGAATAAATGGCTGATATTTTCTTGTTTTTTAGTTCTCTTACATTCATTTACATTTAAAGGTTAGTTGAAGGTATAGAAAGGATTGCTTCAGAACCCCATTACTATTTTACTTTATTTATTTATAGATTTTTCAAACATTTTCTTTTTTTTTTTCTTTTTTTTTTTTGGTTTAAAATTTCTATTTGCTTCCTTTAGTTAATTTCTCTGTGTTTCTAAAAGTTGTAGTTTTGCATGAATTTTAGTCTATCTTTTCAGATTTTTTATTCATGCTAAGTATCATATGAAAAGAAGGCATATAAATCGTAAAGTCAGGTGGGGATACATTGTAAAACACCTATTTTCTCTTTTTTAATCAATACATTTATTTGATGCTTCTTTTTAAGGGGGAGGGGGCATTCATTGGGATCATGAGGTGCTTTGGCCAGGGAAGGTCCCTTGCTTGGCACCAGCCCTGCTTGGAGTTTACCCCTTAATATTTGAACCTGCCACACCCCATGATGCACCAGGTTCAAATATTTAAGTGTTATCTGCAAGCTGGGATGGGGGTGGGGGGGGGCAGGTTGAATTATTAAGAGGTAAACTTCAAACTGGGCTCTCACCCAGCAAGAGGCTTTCCCCAGTGCCATGCACCACAACGTCCGTGAGTTACTTATGACCATTGACCACCGAATCCAGCTATACGGGGGGCTCCCTATGCGGACACCTCATGTGATGAAACCTAAGGCATATCTGCTAAGAGGTGGAATAACAGGTAAGATCTAGAAAAGTAATTTTGTCTTAGTTTTAAAAGCTGGCAAGCTAGTTAAATCATAACAAAAATGTTTGTTTATGTTCATTCCTTATATCATAATTTTATGCTATTGATAAACAAATTTCTTTCTTAAAATCATTAACAGATGCCAGGCGCGCAGCGAGGGGGGGGGGGTTAACCCACCCTTCCCCAGAGGGTTATGATTTTCTTTTATAATTCATAAAAGTTCAACTCTCAAAAAAAAAAAAAAAAGTTGAATGTACGAAATTAATACACTTAAATAAGCTATCATGTGTAGCCTTCATATCTTAAAACCAAACCAAAACAGGAGGTGTACAGAAGATTAGAAAACGGCAGGTGATGTGATGGACAATTGGAAAGAAATGTGCACTGCAGATTCACTAGAACAGGTGTCACCATTTGATGAGTCTGAAGAAAAGGGTAGGAAGCCTCTTTGACATTACACACAGGATTAGCTCCCACAGCCAACTCCCCCCCCCTCCCCCTTGAAAACTCAGAAAATGTCGTCTCAGCTATACTCTCATAAGAGAGGACAAAAGAACAAACAGGGAGGGAAGCATAGAATTTGAAACTCCGACATTTGACTGGGATTCCTGATTCATTTTGTCTTTGGGGCACAAAGAGTACAGTTAAAACATGCAGCAATTTATTTGCAAGACCTCTTACTTTCCATTAAGCTTTCCAGCATTCAAAAATATAGCTTTGAAGAGCAGCAGAAGAATTTTTTTTTCAATTAGTTGCTTTGGTTCATTGCTGCTTTTTATTAGTTTGACCAAAAAGAGTTTTATGAGTTCTTGTGCAATTCTGCACTACATTGATGGATATTAGACGATTCTTTGCTTACAGAAAAATGCTTACAGAAGTGAGTGAAAAAGATGAAAAAAATTGATATATGTTGAGTATATGGTCTTAGTCTCACCCCCATTCTCAGGTCCTGTAATGCTTCTGCCGCCCTAGGCAATATTCACAAGTGCGGCTCCGCCCATTGAATAATAATAATAATTATATAAAATAATAATATATCAATAAAATAAAAATATTAGTGGAGTGCTTAAAATTAAAGTGACTTTTTAGTTAAATTCCAAAATGGATTTTGCATATTCAAGCACTGATACATACACTTTAATATAAAGTAGTGCATCTTATGGCACTAAAACACATGTTAATATTTTCGAAAGACTATTTAATCATGCAATTTGCCGCCTTCAAAATTAAATTGAATTTCTACTTAAATTCCAAACTTTATTTTTCATATCCAAGCACTGGTACACACTCTAATGCAGTGAATATTATGGTGCTGAAACAGAAATTCATACTTAAAAAAAAATGTTTCAATTTTGAAGTTTGCCGCCCCTAAAATCTGCCGCCCTAGGCTTTTATTATATGCAGTTTATTTTTCATTCAAGAATAAAGTCAAAAAAGTAAAAATAAGCATATTTTGAAGTAAACAGCATAAAACTGTAAGTATTAGTATTAAACAAGAAGTTCTGTCTAGAACTAAACGAGTCTACATTCCCGTATACTCATACTACTTTCTAGTACCTGATCAGTATTCTCAAAAATAGCAAAATTCGCGCAAATTGTTTCAAACATATTTGTTTAATATCTTAAGCTGATTTCTAGGAATAAAATATTCCTCACTCATCTAAAAAAAATAAATGCGTAAAAAAATAAATAATAAATAAAAAAACGAGCAAATAAAATAGCAGAACCTTTTAAACAAAGCAGCTAAAACACTTTTTTCCATTAAAAAAATTCTTTAACAGCTTTCAAAACGAAAAAATAATTAAAATTAATAAGCTCATTAAAATAAATACATCATATCAAAAAAAAAATCGTTTCTTTTTCCCCTGTTGCCAAAAATAATTTTTTAAATGAATTAATACACTTACCAAACTAAATAAAAACAATAAAATGTCAACTTAAAAAAATAATTTTCATTGTCAAAAAAAAAAAAGAAAATCGTCTACGCATATTTTTATGTAGAAACAAAAATGACTTCGAGTTTATTCACCGAAAACTGAATGACTAAATTAAAACTTTAGCGTGAAAATAAAAACAAGTCATATCAACAATAAGTATTTCACAGTTAAAACCATAGCTGCAGAGTCGGAGTCAATCTCATTTTGAGATAAAGGAGTCGGAGTTGAATATCCAGGAATCGGAGTCAGTCATTTGTTCTCCGTGTATAAATTTTTGCCAAAGCTAGGAAGTCAGAATCGAAGTCGGGGAGTCAGAGTCAGATTAATTGTCGGGCATAGGAGTCGGAGTCGGGTGCCTTTAAATTGTCGGAGTCTGGAGTTTGGCGTCAAGAGCTATTTCCAACAAAAGTTGTTTGAAGTAAATCCGCCTTCAAACACGGAATCTACATTGACTTTTAGTTTCCCCGTAGGCGCTAATGTTAAGCGATTTGAACTGTTCAAAATTGAACGGAAAATTGTTCAAATCAAAAAGATATTTTATATACAAGTTTTTTATCAAAAACGTTTTCCTACAAAGTTTGTTTGACGCAAATTCGCCTCACAGTTTGGAATCGCCTTGAATTTCCCCATAGGTGCTAAAGTTAAGTTTTTTTGAACTGTTCAAAACTTTAAAAAAATAATTCAAATCAAAAAGTAAAATATGGGGATGAGGTGTCCTCGCAGAGATTTTTTGAACAAAAAAAAAGTTTAACGAATAAATACCTTTGTGCTGAAAATTCAAAAAATCAGTAATCCAACTTCAGAAAGCACAAATATTGCAAAATATTGCAGACACGTGTTTTGGTGTTACAAGGAACACCTTTTTCCATGCAAAGAAATGTGAGCTTCTGGATGAAAGGTTTTGGCTTTTCTCGGATGACTTTTCATCCAGAAGCTCACATTTCTTTGCATTGAAAAAGGTGTTTCTTGTAACACCAAAACACGTGTCTGCAATATTTTGCAATATTTGTGCTTTCTGACATTGGATTACTGATTTTTTGAAAAAAAAGTTTGTTCGAATCGGACTATTCATTCAAAAGTTATTGGGGGGGGGGGGCAGACAGACAGACATTTTCCCCCATCTCAATACCCTACTTTCCAATTTTTAATTTTTTGATATTTAATTGTTTTATTTATTTTTGACATTTTTTTGTTTTCCGCGATATTTTTAAGATGCATTACGTCTTCTTTCTTGCTTTTTTCTTCTTTTTCTGACTTTTAATGGGAAAGTAGACTAAAAAGGCAGCCGTTAAAAACAAATAAAGGTTAAAAAACATTTAAACAAATTGTAGATGAATAAAAATGGATGAAATAATATCTTGAAAAATAACCAAAGAACAGAATCTCACAATGACGAAACAAACACTAGATTAAAAAGGAGAATCCAATCTTCTGGAGGAAAGAGTACAAATTGCAAGGGGGTGGAAAAAATAAAAAAATAAATGGATCTACTTCATTCTTAATCTATATGAATTTACTGTATATAAAATGCATCAAAAGTTTCATTAAAATAAATTTAATTGTCTGATTTAAGGGCCTTTTCCCTTCCTCCCACTCAAGGAGTTCCCACAAAACTCAAAATTAAAGTGAAATGTAAAATTGCTACTTCAAAACAAGCTTAACATGTTTATAGCTATGTTTTATTGATATTTTATAACCACATGATACATAACATCATACCTAAACAACTGAGAGGATTGAAGAAAAGGGTAGGAGACCCGCAGATCGCTTACATTCTAATGAACTAAATGAAAATGTAACTAAAATAATACAGCCCAACTTTCTTAGTAATTTTAAATTAATTTATGAAATTACTTTTAGGACATATTTAATGCCTTTGATAACTGAATCACCCACAAAGAAAGGTTCCATTGATGATAATGAGCCTTAGGCAATTTCTGAAATTATTTCAAATCGTCCCCTTTTTAAAAAGAATAAGAGAATTGCTTGGCTCATAGTTTTTCGAAGATTTTCTTCAGCATTTCTGGTCCAGAAAATGCTTTCCTTTGGCTGAGGTCAGTCGATGACAGTTCAATGGAGCTTTGTTTAACATTGTTGCTATTCGAGAAATATTCTGTTTTGTAGAAATCGCATCCACGATGAGGATGTTACTTAAGTTTTATATGATTTCTCAAATTTATTTTTATGGTTGCATATTCCCATGCTGTTTATTCAACAGGGATTTAGCTTTTGTGGGGTACAGAAAAAAAACTTACTTCGCCTTCTTCCCATACAAGCTTTGGAAGTGGGCGAGTGATTAGTTGTCCTTCCTCTGTCAAAGCGCCGAAAATCCTTTGACCTCCTTCTGACTGTGGACGCGTTTCGATGGAGTCGTTTTCATATCTGAAGTAGAGAATCAAATGTTACATGTTTGTGTATATGTTACAGTGAAAGACTAAAATTGAAGAAGATATCAACATCCATCGTTGAATCACCGTAAATATTTGATCTTTCGCCGATGTCGTTGCTATGTAAATATTGAAATTCACTGGCGAATGTCCCGATTACCTGTTTTTGGTCTTTCACAGCAACATATATATACTTATTTTCCAAATTCATTGAAAGAAACTGGGGGACAACAGGATGAGGCATATATACATATAACTGTCCCTTACAACGTGACCAACTCTCTAAAATTTTGTCCACAGAGCCTAGCTAAAAAGTATTTTTTACCTCATTTATTTTTGGATTTATTCTTTTTCCTTATTTTATAAAGCTTCTAAAAAAATAAGTAAAGATGAGCAACCAATTAGATCATGTGGACCAAAAATAAATGATGTATTAGAAACTAATTGTCTGCGGCCACTACAATACTTTGCAGCCCAATTGTTTGCTATTATCTAATCCACGGCTTGCCCATTGAACCATTTTGGAATATTTCTTTTCTACCTTGTTACATAAAAAAAGGTAATATACTGTATATAGTAATCATACTCTCTAAAATTACATATAAATATTTTTATCTCAGCACTATGTTTTCCACAAAACAACAGCTAGCTCTTATTTTTGACATAAAAATAAACACTTTCAAGCTTGTCTTATTCGTTTAAGAACACTAAAGGCATCAGATGATTGGATAAATCAGAATTTATTGACACTTTAACGAGTTATAACTATAATTGGGGCAAAACTAACCGTGCAGCATCACAATGCTGTGATTAGGATCTGCGTAGTATTTACAATTCTGGTTGGTTAGGCATGCCTAATAATTATGTTATCAAGTTAAAGTGTAATTTAGGTTTTTCTCATATTTTCTTTTTCTTTTAAGAATGAGTAATTTTTCTAGTCACATGTGACAATTTGATAATTTTACTTTGCTGATATTAATGAAGGGACAGTGCCAGCCTAGTCGTAAACTACGTAAGTGCCTAGCTCGGAAGTGGAACAGTATAAATTTTGCAAGTTAATAGAGGGAGCGGGGAGCGACCAAAATGATAAGGGAACAACCTTAGCTTTCGGTGGCCCTGTAAATAGCACATCATAACAATGATCAAAGTAGGCTTCCTAATATGATCAAGAGTAATATAGAGACAAATAAAACTAAATGAAGCCACATACTTTTCTAAGTAATCTGCTTCAGCTGCAGATTTGGATCTCAAGTTACCAAATTGAGGGAATACATTGGTTGCTGGATCCACTCTCTTGTTCCGCATGCTGAAAGAGTAAAAAAGAAAAAAAAAATTTCCAACTATTTGCGAAGAGGCGAATGATATTTCTGGTTTCATGCTAAAACAGTCATTGCTCTATAACAAATACTTAAATGGATGACGGAATGGCTCTTACCTGCCTGTGATTTTTCTGCCCCCTGCCATCGCAAATGCGTCATCAAGAAGATCTGCTATCCGCTGCCTCACACGAGACAACTGCATCTGTGTTTCTGCCTCGGCTGCTGCGCTCTCCGCTTTCTTCTTATCCTGGTTATTGGAAACAATGCACATTTTACAAATACAAATATAACGACCAGCAACAGGCTCTGGGAAGGACAAATACAAGGGAGGGCACCCTCCTTGAGCCGAGAGACAGGAACTTACTTCATGTATATTTTCGATATTAAAGTTTCAAAAACACAATTTTCCATAACATTCGATGGTGTTAGAAGAAAGGGAGCTCTTCCCCGGAATTCGTCCGGAATTGAAGTCTTGAAAACAATCGTAATTCATCTCTTATTACTCTGGGGATAGGGACCGGAACGTTCTACAGGATTTTTTTCGAAATTGAAATTCCAAAATCTCAATTTTAGACGATCTTATACAATATTAGGGCTAGGCTGAAAGGCTCACCCTGAATATTATTCGAAAGAAACACAACCATAGGATACCTTTAATTACATAAGGGTAAGTTATAGGGTTCAGTACACTCCTTTGAAAGTTTTTAGAAATTGAAGTTCCCAAGAGTAAATAAATAGTAAAAGACAATCGCCCCCTCCTTGAAAATTTTCTGGATCTGTCATTGCTCTGGGCCAACTAGGCTATTATCTATTAGTCCCCACCAGTGGCGGCGATTGGGAGACAACTGCTTTCTTTTTTTATGGTTCATTTATTTATTTTCCTAGGAAACCAAAACTAGAAATTATTGAAAAAAAGCAGAAATATCAACATTTTCAAAACATAATTATTTGTTTTTACTTTGTATATCTGTTTACGAAACATCATTTAGCACAAGAAGTAACTTTTAGTTTATGTATTTATTGTGTAGATATTAATAAATCAATTGTTACTTAAACAAGCCATAAGTAACACAATTGATTTATTAATATCTACACTTCGTAAAATTTCATTTTCTTAATGAAATTTTACGAAGTGCTTGTGACATCTCAAAGTATATGTCTAAGTGCTTCTTCAGGGAAAGTTATTGTGTACATAATTCTTCAAACTCTTCAGCAAAACGTGAGTTAAGTTCTTGGATTTGCATCAATTATCACTGATGCCCTCAAAAGTAACCTTAGCAAAATTTTGTACTTTTTTTTTTCTTTTATTCTTTGCTGCCGGTAAAAATTCAATGGCTCTTAGTTGTCCTTTTTTTTGCCCCCCCACCCCCGTTTTTCAGACCCAATCGCCCCCTTTGGTCCCCAATGAAGATCAATGGCCCTCTTAAAGCTATCTACTCCCCTGCTCATTACACCCTCTTCTGGTAAGCTGTTCCTGGCGCCCACAACCCTACTGAAGTAGTAATTTTTGCTACTTTACAGGTTAGCTTGACATTTAAATAACTTAAACATTTGGTCTGACTTTATTAACCCCTTGAACCTATTAACATCTTTAATTTTGATAAATTTAAACGATTGAACCGTGTCCCCTCTTACTCTAATTTGCTCCAGGCTATACATATAAAGCCTTTTAAGTATGATATCATAATCTAAATATAAAAGTCCCCTTACTAGCCTAGTAGCTCTAAGTGGCTATAAGGTATAAAGCTATGTGGTAATTCGTAGCTTTATACGGTGTTGCTGAAAAAGAGATTCAAAAGAAAAGCATAGGGGTGGGGATAGGTCAAAGGAATAACTGTAATCCCTAACAGCGGAAGTTTGATATATATTTGCGGGAGGACTTACAGATTGCCCTTCTTCTAAATTATTAAATGTGTGATTATCTATTTGCTGCAAATCTTTCTCCATTGGTTTCTTTGTCTCTGTTATTTTTTTTAATAAGCCATAGTGATAATATGTACTTTTTAGAGTGACATTCTTGTTTAAGTGCCTATTTTCTTCCACATAGAGCATTTGGGGAATCTTCACTGCCTACTTGTCAACAGCAAGAAATTTAGATTAAATTCCACCCAAAAGTATTTGTGTGTGCATTCTAGAACTTTGATAGAGTTTCTGCAAGTGTTCCTTATTTGCTTAAGCATTACGCTAAAACTTAAGTGAAATTTTAATTTTTATAAAATATCAAATCCTCAAAGCCGATTTGTTTGTTAAAATAAACATTATTCATTGAATATATTTTTACTATTGTGGAAAAATAAAGATGCAGAAATAATTATGTAAATTTGAGTAGAGTAAATCTCTCATATTGTATTTTTTCTGCCCTTTGATCAAAAGGTTCCCGTAAGAAATTTTTAAGGCTAAAGGGTTCTCCAACCAACGTGTCAACTTTCAAATACCTCTCGGTCTGACAAACCCTGTAAATCTCCTACTTATGGTAAATTGCCACCGGCAGTGCTTCATTTACTTTCTTTGCATCTTTGTTCTTTTTTGCATAATTTTATATTGAGTCTTTCAAAGGAAGGTCTTTCTCACACGATTCATTCTGAAAAAATGTGTCGTTAAATTTATGCTTACTAAGAGATCTTCAATTGGAGGAAGGAGTTCAGTGTTAGAGCCATCACTGGTAGGCTCTTCGCTGCTTTTTCCTGAGGATGCGACAGGTGGCGTCGAAGACTCTGGTCTAGAAAATAATACACACATACACTATAAAATAGATAGATAATTAAGTAAATGAAAAACAGAAATGAAGAAATAAATGAAAAGTAAAAATAATGAGGGAGCATAAAACAAACGGAGGTGCACACGTTCGAGAACGCTAATAAAGTAAAATAAAATAGGATTTAAAAAAAGGATCGCGAGCGGGGGAGAAAAAACAAGACGCCCGCGCTCAGGGCTCAAAAGAAAAACCGAAGGAGCTCAGGTTTAAAGATGCAAAAGAGAAAAAGATCGCATAAGTGTGCAGGGTACAAAAAAAAAAAAAAAAAAAATAGAGAGGAAGTAAGGGGAAAAAAAGGTTCAGAGGTTTGAAGAAGCAAAAATAAAAAAAGATACGAAGGCGAAAACGTTCAAGGGCACAAATAAAATAAAGTAAAAATAAAAATTTTTGAGGCGGGGAAAAAAAAAAAAAAACCGAGGCGCCCAGATTTGGGAGATTAAGAAAAAAAAACGAAGTCACACTAGCTTGAGGGCGTTTAAAAACGAAGGTGCTCAGAATCAAGGGTGCAACGAGAGCGCAAGAGGGTGCAAAAGAAAAAAATGAAGGCGTGAAGAGGGAGCACAAGCGGGAGGGCGCATCGACCCGCGTATCAATGATCCGGTACCTGTTATAAAGTAAGTATTTCGTACCAAATGAATCGGTCATCATTCTTTTACAATATCTGTAAGCTAAAAAATTTTAAAAGACCTCTTCTTTTTTTTTAATAGAAAGAAGAGATAACAAGTTGCAAAAATACATGTGTTAATAGACGCCAGAAAATCGAGTTTTCGTCTGCTACAGTACCCACAATGCCGTTTAATATCCACAGTGACGTCAGTGAATAAAGCCCATTGGCGTTTCAGTATCACTGGGACTTACGTGTGCCTCTAAAACATCTAAAAATGTACCAACGGGACGCATATGCCCTCCCGAATCTCTCCCCACCCTTGAAAAGTTATCACTTGGGAAAAAATACTTGGTGAAGGTGTATGTGGGGAGGGGGGGTTAAGCCATCAATGGGACAGTTTTATAAACTTTATGATGATGCTAATTAGCTATTAATCAACAAGACAACTGTTTAATCTAAAATTCTTACTTCCAAGAAGTGCTGGATTCCGCTGAATCTTCTTTTCTGCCATGTTTTGAAGGAAATTTTTTGGGAGGAACAACTGGCAAAAGCTCGGAAGTTTGCTCATCTGAAGCAACTGTCGAAAAATAAAACACAGAGTTTATACCTACCGAACCACACTAGTTCCAACTTACATATTGCAAAGGTTATTCACAAAGATTTGTGCTTTATTTAAGTGGAAATAACTGAACTTTACAACAGACTCAAAGCAGTGGGTAGCCAGGGGAGGGGCATAACGGGGACCGGGCCCCCTCCAAAATATTCGGCCAATTTATGTGTGACTCCCAAAAGTGTATCCAAAAAGGTAACTCCATAACTCTTTTTGGAGAGATCGAAGAAAGCTTAAAGTTGCGTTCTGAAGAATTAAGTTTGGAAAACTTTCGAGGGAGAGCTCCCGATTGTCAAGCACATTCTTAATATCATCAAAGAACTCCGATTTCAAATACCTTTCTCAGTAGGAACCCTTTCCCTTCTCTCTCGTCTAGCGTGATCAAATACAGCTTTAAAATGTGTTTGCAGCAACTCGAGGATATCCAACTCTTCCAAAGGTAGCTTTGCATTTTTACAGCCACCGAGATGAAATTTTGTCGAGAAGACCAGAGAAACACTTTCACTTCCAACCTTCCTCTAGCGTCACCTAGCATAGCCAATAAATGCATTGTAGGCCTTCGCTTTCGAACACTAGCCCCCCTCCCCTAAAGTCTCAATATGTAGACTTTTCTCTTAACGACATCAAAGTTAACCTAAAATGCGATTTTAGGCCTTCAATTTCCATATGGGTCATCCTATCCTGCCTAGCGCTTCCACTAACGTTATTGTCATAAATTGCCTTTTCAATTTATAAAGTTTTACACCTCTAATGTTTCCAAAGACAGCTTAAAATTGTGTTTTAAAATTTTCTTTTCTGACATTTTCCAAGAGAGGCTACCGGATCGCCTACCACCAAAGATAGTCTAAAATGAACTTCAATTTTGAAAAAAAAAATCTGGAGTTCACCCCGATTCTCCTTTCCTATAACGAGTCCAAAAGCTGTCTAAAAATAGATTTTTTCTCTCCCCCCTCCCAATCTGAAAAAATCATTCTTCTCTTGATATTTAACAACCCTCCAAGTATCTGCTGCAGCAGGGAAAATGATAATTTCAATCTTAACTTAGGAGTTAAGTTGGGAGTTAGGAGTTAAGACAAACTTATGGAGCAGTACTGGTTGAGAGTGCCTGAACGGCCTTGCTCTGTCTGATGTCAGTACACAGAAAAATTAAAGTCTCTTATTAGAAAATAGCTGAAGAATTTTGGTCCAAAGTGGAACCGAATGTGAAATTCTCGCTGAGTAGTAATAAAAACATCATTTCGAATTATTCCTTTACAACCAATGACGATGCTTACCGTGCCATGTCATTGCCACTACTGCAAATAGCACAAACACTGTTACAAAAACAACTACTTCCACCGCCGCACAGTTTTTCAAGGGTGGAAAAAATATCCATTTTTAAGTTTAAGATAAAAAGTATTTCATGCCGTAATTACTTAGCTCTTGAGTTGTAATAACTTACTCCATAAGAGTTTTTTGAAAAAAAAAAAATCGTTTTTACAAAAATAAGCCAAGATTGTTGAAAAATTATGTTTTTACTTTTTTCGTATGTACGCCTTATACTTCAGTTTTAATTCATTCGTCAATAAGAAGGACTAAAATTTAATAAAAGCTATTTCTGATTGGTTTTTTACACTTATAGGATGCATATTACATCGTAGTTAAAAATAAAAAGTTCATCAAAATTGAAAACTACCTGAAATAAAAAACATTATTTTCTAAAAAATATAATGAAAAATATTGTTGAATATACTTTTATCGGCGGCTTCCGGTGGGCTAAAATTTACATATATCAATAGTTTAATCCTTCCTGTAAATAAATAACAACATTTTAGCTGCGACCACCTGCGACTGCAGTCGTGGCAGATGTTTTTGTTTGATTTTCGCCGTTTACAAACAACAATATAGTAAACTAGAAAATAACCCTTAACGGTATGACGGGGGTAAATTGCTTTTTTATTAAAGAGATTGGTCATCAAATTTAACATGCTCCAGACTAACGTATGTCACAGTTTCATTACTTTGCAGGAGAACCTAAAAACGTTTGTTTACTGTTTCCGAAAGTTGGAGTTCTTGAAACATTCATCAATAAATATTAAGGATTTTTTTTATATAGCTTTTTTTGTTATAGCTTAATGCGGAGCATTATTCTACATGCAATTCAGTAGTAACCTGAAAATAACAATTTTCGGACTCGTTTAGTGTGACTTTAAAGAAGATACATATGAGAAAGAAATTTTTAAACCTCATACAGAATTCTACATAAAAAAGTTAAATAACCATTCTGTTCATAAAACAATGAAATTAGAAAATCATCAAACGTTTGAAATTTCGGATTTCCTTTTCGAAATCATTCTAGTATAAAGCTGTTCTCAGTTTGTCAACATTGCCAGAAAATATTGTTCGATGGTATCAATTGCAATAAATAAACCTTGCGTGTAGAATACAACTGATTTAATTTATATTTTTTGCTGAAAACAGAAACGAATGTGAACTGCAGAGAAACCCCGATTTCACGTTTCTCAGTGGCCTAAATCAAACATAAAATACATAAAATATGGGAAAACGTAAAATACGGGAAATGTATAGGAAAAGAAAAACCAAATAAGGAAACAAAAATAATAATAAAGGTTGCTACCATGACGCTTATGAAAGGTAAAAACGCGATATTTTACGAAAACAACATTATTGTACATACCAGTTCAGATAATTCTAACACATTAAGTTACGAATCCGGGCGTTTAGGTTGAAAATAGTCAGTAATAATAAGTCATTGAATCCAAAGTAAATACAGTATCTTCCAGGATTGAAATACTTTGCAAAGTTTTTTCTTGGTCTTCATGATAAAGAAAATAGTCTGACTATTTGTAAGCTCTGAAATGCAGTATTGAAAGAAGAGGCGAGTTGTGTTTCATCTTCTTGTTCATCTTCATTGACGGCCGAAAAGTCCATAAGGTCGGCTACGGATTGAGCAGTAGCATTTCTGTTTTCATGGATTAACTTTCAACAGAGCGGATTATGTTTAAAAATGCACAGAAGAAAACTTAATTTTAAAACATTTTTCCTCTTTTTTTTTAACTGTCAAGGGAAAACTTAAAATGCGGGAAATTCATAAATAACAAACTTTTCATCCGGGTAAAATTAATAGTATTAGTATACGGAAAAACTGGAACTTGATGATAAGAAACGTAACATGCGGGGAAAACGTAGATTCAGGGGACGTAAAATCGGGTTTTCGCAGTGAATACGATCATCAAGCAGGCCAAACAACAATTTTAACAATTTTCCATATCATTTTTTGAGAGCATTCAAAGTTATTGAATTTTTTCCACTTTTTTGTCGTTTTGAACTACTGTGCCCCGTATCTCCTCCGCAACTCACACAGTACCCTCTTCAAGCACGGGAGGTTAATCTGCCGGACCTTGTAGTTTGATTCTCGAAAGAGTTAAGATTCCTGATTCTCCATCATTGCACTATGTTGAGTTTACTTCTTTTCTAAGGAATTTTTGTCCGTATTAATGTTACATCTGAAGTAAACTAGGTGATTCCTGTGCTACAACTTTATGTTCGAAGTGATTCCAAATTGACACGAAGTTATTAATTTGTCAATATTTTTAGAACAGTTATCGTATTTGTTCACGAACATAAAACTGCGTAAAAAGTTACGTCTTTCTATAGTCAAAATGGTATTCATTCACATCTATTGTATGTGACATTAGCTTTAATGTTTTTGCAGTGATTTCCATGGGTTCGAACGTCTTTTTTTTTAATAGCAAGTAATTAGTAATTGCTTCTGATTCCTCTCACTACAACTGTGCTAAATTGTCCAGATAATTTCTATCATGTGTATCTATGTATGTTTTTAGTAGAAGGAATGATCATTTTGTGTAAGTTACCCGTTTTACTTCCATTTTTTAAAATTTTGATTTTTGTTTCTCAAGAGTTTTCTATGGATTTTACTTGGCAGAGTAATCTTTGCTCAGGTATAATCAAAATTCTGCTTGTCGAAGTAATACGACATTTAATACCCAAAAGTATTGAAAATAAAAATAAAAACCTTGTTGGTATGGAAAGTCATAATGCGTGTTATGTGTCCTATTTCACTATAAATTTTGTATAAGACTGTGACTTTAATAAATAGTGTAGGTACAACATAAAAGAACAATCTAAGCTTAGTTATAAATCTTAAGTTCAAATAATATCTGATAAATTGACAAAGAAGTTTAAATAAGTAATTAAATGTAAAACATTAAATTTAGCTATTGAGGCAAATTACATGACAGTTAAACTATTTTATAATAAAAATAAAACTTTTTTTTTTAATTTGTTCTACGTAACACAAACAGAAGGGAAGAAAATTATATTTTTTTACATTTGTATCCCTTTTAATTAGTACTGTCTGATCACGGATTGTATGGAAAGACAAACATCCGTTTTACAGCCGGAAATGGACCAATCTATTATTTTTTACCGATGTCAGCTTTTGCAGAAGCAGAATCTCATTCAAATGAGCGGAATACGTGCATAAATTTTTTACTTTTCCCCCTTATTCACACAGATTCGTCTTATCTGGACGTTTGAAAATTCCATGCAATCCGTGGTTGGACAGTAACATAACATTATTAAAAATATATGCATATTTTGAATTTTATTAATGGAAGTTATTTTTTAATATTAAGGAATGCCGTATTTTACTTTTCACTTCTTGCTTTAATTTCCGTCTTTTTCTGGGCTTTTGTTGACGTTTCTTAGGAAGATCCTCTTGCATCAAGTATTTACTTGGAGATTTTTGTGGCTTCGGTGGCAAAGGGCTGCTTGATCCACTGAAAAAGTTTTCAGATATTAAAAATGAAGTTAGATAAATGAAATCTTTATGAGAAAGATGCATAATTACTCTTTTTATGGTACACTATTAAGGGTGAAATTTTTAGGGTGAGGTAACGCAGTAATTACAAAAGTTTTTCAAGATTAATCAGTTTCAATTTTATTTTCATAGCAAACTATATATTTCTACTAAATAGGAACAAATAAGCAGCAAATTCAATAAAATGGGAAAAGTTTTTATTGTTATGCAGTGAAATAAATGTATGATAAAGTACACAACTCAAAAGTCAAAAGTAACATCATAAAGACATACTAAATGCCTCTTAGCCTGCAATGTCTCACATAGCGATGACGTCACATCTGGATCGGGGTTGGGCTTGGCTAAAGCTTGGCGAGAAATTGAAGAGATATCGTCAAGCTGCCATCATTTTTGGCAAACTTTTTTTTTTTTTTTTTGCATTGAATTTGGAGAGATATTGCCGAATGTCTTCACGATTGACGACTTTTAGGTCACGTGACATCTGTGATGATGTGAGTCAATCAAAAGTGACCTTTCGACGGACGTTGATACAGGCAAACATATAGTCAAATTTTAATACTATAGATTATATTATGCCTTTACTTCGCAACGCGATATTAGAATCAGGGCCGGACTGGACTTCTCAAAGGGGCGCAAACCTTAGAACTTCAGAGGGGCGCATGATATGTCTGCACTTATTTACATTACAGAAAAAATTTTCAAGATGTGTCATTGCTCATTACTAATTTACAAAACTTCTTGCATACGTGTTCACACGAGAGGTGCATTAAAATTTTTATTTGGGCGTTTTGCGGGGTATTTTCGGGGGGAGGGGAGTCGTCGTCCTTGTGTGTGTGTGTGATATTATATTATTTTGAATGCTAGCCCTTTTTTTTTTTTTTGATTGACCTGAAGAGAGGGAATGGTATTAGGAGAGGGGATTTAGGGTGTTCTCCTAACAAAGGCGCAACAAGAATTTTCTTTATAGGGAGCACATAAAAATAAAAAGAAAGATAAAAAGATTCAGATCTAATAGGAAGGGGGAGGAAAGAAAGGGTGGGGTCCAGGGGGTTCTCCCCCGGAAAAATTTTGACACTTGTAGTTTTAAAAACGCAATTTTAGACTTTTTTTTGCTGATGTTAGGGGAAAAAAAGTACATTGGTCTCAGCGGATATTCTAGAAATTGAAGCCTTAAAAGAACGATTATAGGCCATATTTACTGAATTTGGGTAAGGAAAGGAACTTCAAGGACTGGTCCCGATCGATTAAAAAAAAAAAAAAAAGATCGAAATCAATTATTCCTCCCCCTTCAAATTTTCGAAATCAAAATTTAAAAAACTCATTTGTCGACAAACTTTGAAGATTTTATGGAAATTAGGTTCTGAAGCTCTTCCCTGAAAAAGGTAAGGAGGGTAAGTGTAGTTTAAAGAACCTATTTTTTTTATGCATCTATTCCCAAAGTGTGTTTCTTGGGACACTAGTGTTCCGCCACGAATTAGTTATTGCAAAACTCATTTTCCACAGTAAATTAATAAAAGAATTTAAAAAAAACATCAAGGATTTAAAATGCCACGACAGATTGTAGTTGTAGTCGTCATTGTGTTTCGCATCGCCATGCCAGCATGACAAAGAAAATTCCATCTGATTTGAAGCAAATTCTTCCTTTAGCTTTAATAGTACTTTTAACAAGCTTCATGCCCCCCAGTTAAGACTATTCAGCTATATTTATATTATTCATATTAGAGAAATGAGTAGTTAATAGAAATAATTACTTTTCCCGACAGAAATATGCTTGCTTTCCGCAGGAAAAGTTTTTATGAGATTGAATGAACTTCCCGACGAACTGAAGCTTTTTTAACTGGAACAAAAAACATCAGTATCTGTAAGCTTTCAATGTTTTCCACGCGGAGCGGTAGGGATAGCAAATATGTTCCAAATTTCGTCCGATTCTATGCTTTACGCTTTGAGTTCGAGTGTCCACAATAAATCGGTCAAATACATGTAGACGCAGACACACGGACAGATTCGAAAAATACTTAAAGCAGGTTGGACACAACTTAAAACTGGCTAATATGTCAAAATATGAAAAATTTCTCGAAACCGAGTTTCTTTTATATAAGTAATTATGATAGCGAATGATTATTACTTTTCATTTGACTTTCAGATCGTTAGCATTTTGTCTTGGGGGTTCCTTGAAGTGTAAGTGAATTACTAAGTATAAGGGTTCCGTAGTAGGTCCATAGCTGAAAAAGTTTGGGAACCGCTGTATTAGAGGAAGGCGATTCGGGGACCCTTGCTCGTGTATTAGTCTTAAAAACGCGATTGTAATACCATATTTTGTAATACAGTGGACGCTGGTAATTGAATCAGTGTTTAATTGAATCAACCGCTTTAATGAATCAAATTGTCAAAAACAGAATAAAATCCAGCTTTGTTGAATTAGCCACTTTATGGAATCAAAACTGTTTAGAGCAAACGTGATTCATATAAGCGGCGGTCACTGTACTAGAGCCAGGAATTTTTCGAAATTAAAGCTCCAAAAGCGCAATTTTTAGCGATTTTCGAACTTGCTGGGTATTTGGGGCCTCCCCTGGAAACTTTGAGAAATTGAAGAATTAGACATGAAATTTCAGATGCTACATAATGCTTTCGATGTGGAAGGGGGGAGGGGGGTCCGGAGGAGTAGCATTTTGAAGACTTACTTATTTTCAGACGAACTAGGGGAAAAAAGAAAGGAATAGGGGTTGGGGGGGGGGTAATTAACTGAATAAGCTGTAACTATTAAATATTTTCATTCAAAGATTTCTTTAAAAGAAATTAAGATTTTCCCCCTACCGTATTATTATTAAATTAAAATCACTTTGTTTTCACAATACGTGTTCTTTGCTTCTCTTCAATAATAAAGAAAAGTTCTGAAAAACAATCAATTCAGCGTTCCGGGGGGGGGGGGGGGGGGGGGGGCTTCAGGTTGCACCACTGACCTCCAACCAAAAATTCTTTAATTATTGCATAGAAATTTTGCGAAAGGAACCTGTAAAGCTTTTATGACGTTTCTACTTGAAATGATTACATTTCATTGACTTTCTTGCTCTTTTTGAACGAATTAAAATGTTATTCATTACCGCTACTTGATAATATTAAATATTTCATTACAATAAAAAGAAAATATGATTCTTTTGGATTTTAAATTATACTTAAAAATTGTGATTACCGTATCATAGTGTACAAGAAATTGCTCTTTTGGTCAACATTATAACCACATCCCAAGCTAAAGTAACCTGACTAAACATAAAAATAAAAACGTAATATAATGTTATCTAAAAATAACGGAAAATCTATAAGTAATTGTGAATAAATTTTACGAAATAAGAAAATGAACTGAAGTCAATAATAGTGATTGTGGAATCAGATAAGGGAAGATATGAATTAACAATATATATATATACATTATGATGCTTCTGAAAGAGGAAACATTTTCCTCAAAAAAGTAAAAGGTTATAAATATAAAGTTTAAAGGATTAATTTAATAAATATTTTCACAATGATAAAAGTAATCTCATTTCTTCACTACCTTCACACAGTTCGTCAATAACTTTTTCATTGTAAATTGCAAGAAGTTTCTGTTGTCTCAAAATGTATTTTTAATAAGTCTTTTCAAAATTCAAGATGGCAAAAACGAACCCTTCAAGAAACTATTCGACTACAATAGTGTATAAAAAAATATCCTTGAAGACCTGAAAAATGGGGGAAGAGGCAGGCCCGGATTTACGTAACCGCACGCCGCAGTACGGGGGGCAGGGCACACCACAGAGGGCCTCCTTTACCGGGGGCCCGCCTTTATCCTAAAATCAGTCTGACTCCGGGCTCTTCGCCTCTGACTCCGCAAACCTGGAAAAAAGACATTTTTGTCGCGTTGTCGCAATAACGTGAAATGAAATGACTGAAGGGTGAAGGGGGTATCTAAAAACGCAACAGAGCGCTTAGAAACTGACTAACAACGGGATGTTAGTCTTAATTCTATATTGAAAGAGATCTCTTACCTGAAAATGTTTTTTTAATGTCTCAAAATATCTGTAGAAGTTTAAGTAATTTTAAAATTAACAATCGTAAAAACGGGCCCCTCAAAAACTATTCTTTTAAAAACCTGAAAAAAGAAGGAAAGAGGGTGGGGGAGTCACAATATGGTTGCAGGGCGCTTTAAAATGACAGAAGGGCGCAATTTGGCATTTAAAAATTAACGATTACAGGTACGAGGTGTTTGTCTGCATAAGGGAAAAAAATCTACAGGGCTTTTTAGAAGGCAAAAGGGCGCAACAAGATGTTGCTTTCTGCCAAATAAAGATGAGTCACCTAGATGCTCGTTAACTGTGTGAATGCAATCGGAGATGCGATAGCAAGAAAACTGATGATTAAAATTGCAATGGAAAATATTGCAGTTCTAATACACTGTTACAGAAACAAAATGAGCTGTACATTTTTTATTTAAGAAAAAAAAAATGTAAAATTTATATTACTATTAAAATGATAATCTTAAGGAATCACATAAGATAAAAACTGAACTTTCTTTCATCCATGTCTACCCGCTTCTCCTCCATCCAAATCACCAATGTAAAATTTCCCTGCCAGAATTTCGCAGGTGATTCTGAGTAAGCTGTCAGCGGTTCCTGGTTCCGGGAATTTATATTACTGGGGGACCAGGGATTTTGACCGTCAAATAACCTTTAAAGTCGCCCAGTGACAATGATTGAGAAGAAAGAAACAAGTTTTGAAAATGAAGGCAAAATAATTCGAGGCTCCTCAGTGATTAGCTAAAAGGCTTTTATTGCCGTAAAGCCTGAAGAATTTTGAGGTGCCAGGAATAGAGAGTAGAAAAATAGACAGTTAAAGAAGAAAAAATATTTTTTAAGAAGCAAAAATATATATATATATATATATATATATATATATATATATATATATATATATATATATATATATATATATATATATATATATATATATATATAGATATATATATATATATATATATATATATATATATATATATATATATATATATATATATATATTTTTGGTAAAAAACTTTTTTGAATAACAAAAAAAAAAAAAAAAAAATCCGCCGTAGGGGCGCATCGGCCATGTGGCCGGTTGCCCGGTGGGCCAGTCCGGGCCTGATTAGAATAGTAGTACATTGGCAATATAATGGAATTATCACTATTGGAAGTTAATGATTTCCTAGCAGACTATATTCTGCAACTGTATGGCAATCTTAGTATTTGCCGCCGTGTTTGGTCAAAGTTATGCGGGAACTACTTATTTGGCGATACCACACTTCATTTTGTCTTTTAAAGTTACTTTTATGTATAAAAAAATACCATTTAACAAGATTAAAAGCTTCATTAAATGTAAAACAGAGAGACTAAGAAGTGTAAGATAACTCACCAAACAAATAAAACAAACTATTGGATGTTATTTAAAGCTCCATTAACATGCAAAATGATCGGACAAATGAATATATAAAGCCATTCAAAAACATTAAACGTACACTAAAATGTTAAATTAAAGCATCAAGTGAAAACACGAGGAAAAAAACGACATTTTTCTGTTTTGACCAATTTAAAAAGTAGAGAAGTCGCCAAGTGCTGATGCACAATATATAAAATTCTTACCCGAAATACGTTGATAAGAAGTTTTAAACGTCACAAAGTACCATTACACAAAAAATACCATAAAAACACTCTGTGTTCGTGATGCATTTACTAAGTATAAAAATGTCCAAATATTAGGTAATTAGATATGAGATGGATATTTGATAATTATTCTCCGACGGTAATTAATTACACTACATTAAAAAAACATTGACTGAATTAGTTACGTATATATTATTTACGTTTGATACGCATACATAAAACAGAATCCCTTCTCTCTCCCCCCCCCCAAAAAAAAAAAAAAAAAAAATCTATTTGCGCCCATGGTTAATAGCGAGAAATGAGAATCGCAGAAGTTCGGCCTTGGCAAGAATAAATTCTTCAATTACTGAAATATTTTTATTTCTTTACTTTTAAAATAAAATGGAATTTTTATTTTAGCTAAGAGTGCATTTTTTATGCGTAGTAGTTTTATTCTAAAAGGCAGAGGACTTCATTTACACGCACACACACAAAAAAAAAAAAAAATGGAGCTCAAAGTAAGGAACTTTTAAAAGTACAAGTTTGTTAACTCAAATGAGTCGCAGAAAGCTCGGTGATTCAAAAAAGGCGACATAACGCAATTTCAGAATTTTCCTTCTTCATGCGTAACGTTTCCTTTTGTGAAGGTTATGTTACTTTTTATTCCCTCTCTATCAGACATCCAGAAAAATTGTAACATCGTACCTCGGAACTTTGATTAATAGCAAGAAAATGTAGCCCCTAGTAGATTTACATGCAAACGAGGAGCGTTTCCAAGAAAGAAAAAATAACTTTGTTTTGCTTTCGCTAACTATTAATGCCATAGTTTAAATTTGAACACCGAATGCATGTCATCGCAATTTCTATACTGATTCGGGAGCTCTTCAAGTACATAGCACAGTCATCCGTCTCTCACTCCACGACTGTGCCTCCGCAGTTCGAATTTTTTAAAAAAGATAATCTTGTTTCATCCTCCATGCTTTTTCCGAGTGGTAAAATTCGGGCAGGTTTATGAAGTAGTTTCGAATTTTTATGTTTATAATACATGGTAGTCTGATTAGCAAATGAGCACTGAAGCACAATATCATTTTGATATGTTGTTGAAAACTACAACATTTGGGAAGCATGATATTATTTTTATTATTAATGTGTTTGATTATTAAAAAAAAAAAAAAATCTGGGTGAACTTTTATTGCTGTTCTTCAGTTTTTTTTTTTTTTTGACGGGTATTCAACTGAAAAGTGGTGTGGCAACGCTGTTAAATCGGTTGCTGCATCAATAAAACACAATTTATCTATAGACAAGAATTTTGAATAAAGTTAAAAGTGGGTACCAAGTACTAGGGGTTAAAAGTGGGTTGTTCTCGCATGAAGTTAAAAATTTTCATTTAACTTTTAGTCAATCCACTATCATTTTGCCATTGTAGTTATTTGTTTTGGGTGATTAAATGGATAACTAAATCGCGGCACCTTTGTTCACACAGGAGCATAACTGCACCCCATTATGGAGGTAAACTCATGAAGTCTCGATGGTGTAGAAGACGGAGGGTTCGCCTCATGAGTGCCTCTTTAGACGGGGATGATCTTTCTGACGCAAACATGTAGTGCACCGCATTGTCGTCGTGTAAACAGACTGCGTATTTACCACCTGTTATCCATGATAAAGCACTAAATTGGATTTCCAGTGCTCCATTGTGTGCATTTTGAAAATTCTCTTGTTATCTGATAGCAAGATGGAGGTAATACGATCTGCAATAAAAGTGTCTGCAGCATATTTTACCTGATTTATCGAGTCAATTGAGAAACGATATTTGAAGCGATACTCACTCTTTACCTTCGATGATTTTCAGTATCTTGAGAGCCTTTTCTTCTCTTGGAAGAGTGGGCAGGCTTCGACCGGAAGGTGGCTTCTCAGGTAGATATGAGTCTTCCTGCTTTAGATGAGCAGACATCTCGTGAGTTAACTGGTGGCTCATCTCGCGAAATAACTGTGGAAGAGAAATCATAATTATCTGAAAAGCAGCTGCAGGTTTTCAAGCCAAATGTGAAATAATAAGTAAAACAATTATGCTGTGAAAATACTTTAAAAGACGCTTTCAAACTAATGACGTGAATGAAGGAAAACTGAGAAAAACCCTATTGTTTAAAAAGTTTCAAACGCCCAAAAATCCACAAATCTATGCGTACCTTGGAATTGATTTGTATTGATTTGTTACCGTTACTGACAACATTAACATTTCAATTAATATTATTCATATTTTTGGCGGCGATTAAAAGTTTGCCCCATTCACCAACGACAGAACATTCATACACCGTAAAAAAATTCCGAAACGTAACTGAGTATTTCCGTATAACGTTCCGGGATTTCAGTGGTTTTTATCTACTTCCTGGAAAAATCAAGTATAATTGTCAAGAAGTTTCCTGAATTCCTACAAGTGGCAAGAATTCAGACTTCTCACTGATGTAAAAAATATTTTTAGCTCCCAATGTAAAAATCAACTAAGCGTATTTATAAAGTGTATCGCCTTCAGTTCGATTGCCGTCGGTCCAGATGGATAAAGCGTCCAAAGGGCGCAAATCAGTCTATGGAATACGTGGCTTTGCAAGAATTGCAGGAGAATCAAATTCTTGATACTTATTTGTAATTTTCTATTAGCTTTGGCCAACTTTATAATACTGCTTTTGGGACTTTCCTGAAAACGCAGGAAAGTGCCAAGCTATTATATTATACCTACTTAAGTTTACTCTAAAGTTCCTGAGACACGACTGGCTTTAAACATTAAGATTTATGAATATTTCAAGAGGTTTTCAGGATAATTTCAGGCAGGTTACTGAATTTTAGCGGAAAACGATGTTGACTTTTGTAAAATATGTTACTGGAAGAAAATGGGCACATCAGCTGCCCATTATTTTCCAGGAACGTTTCTGAATCGTTTTTACAGTGTAACAAATGCAAAACTAATATCTCGCAGTCAGTTTCATTTAATTTAAAGCATTCCTCTATCTGTGTCTTCTCT
This sequence comes from Uloborus diversus, assembly GCF_026930045.1. Taxonomy (NCBI): domain Eukaryota; kingdom Metazoa; phylum Arthropoda; class Arachnida; order Araneae; family Uloboridae; genus Uloborus; species Uloborus diversus. Next base: position 81,763,002 of record NC_072735.1, on the reverse strand, counting down.
GGCTATTCCTAAAATCCAAACTCAAATTAAAAATAATTAATGTAAAAATGCTGTGGTTGATTTTTTTCAAAACTGTTATCGAATGTAAAACTACAGTTACTTTTTAATCAGTTTTTTCTAACCAGCTCCGAGCAATACATTGCATAATCTCAACAAAATAGAAAGCACAAACATTAACAACATTACATTGTTAATTATTTCTGTTGCTGCAAAGAGTTCCTTAACCAAACGAATCAACCTGATAACAGAGTGTCCCTAGAGCCGCAAATATTTTAACCCGAGGGTTGAGGGATGGTTATAACAAGAGACAGAACTTTCTGCTAGAGAGGGAGGGCGTTTAATCATTACAGACCTTATGTGCAGAATGCGAAAAAAACTAAAATTTCAGGAGTAATAGGCTCAGGACAAATTATTCTCACAGTTTATATGAAAAATCAGAGTAAAATGGCTTCTGAAAGATTCTTACTTTTAAAGAATTAGTCACTAATTTATATTTTTTAATCGTCAAGATAACATGACGCCCGGGATTTGTTGGGCTCCGCTTATATATAAATATATATTACAGTGAAAGTACATTGGACATAAACGGGTGAATGTCAATGCTCATAAAGCAAAGACATCGGCGAAAGATCAAATCACCGTTGGAGGTTGACACTCTGCAATTTCAGACTTTCACTGTAACATATATATTACCATACCAGGATTGGCAATCTGTGTTAAAATTAGGAGCTTTTGAAAGATTGACTCTCCTCTTGACGCATCCCGTCATCCCGTCAAAGGTAGTTCTGTTTACAACATTTTGCAGCGTTTTAAAAGATTCGTTTTTCAATTCCTAAACGAATAAGCATAAAAAGGTGAAAAATGTTAAGGGAAAGTAAAAGCTTTACTGCTATTATTAGTTTCAGTTAAAAGCAAAAAATGCATTCAAATGGGAATAATGAAGAAAATGCCTCTTTTTAATCAAAAGCATTCTAAACAGTGGTGAATTTACAATACTTTAAATATTGCCATTGTGAGGGGCCCCATGACATATGGGTCCCGAGGAGTATTGAAATAGGCACATGAAAAAACATTGTACGTAGCTCTCTTCATCTCGAAGGACACCCAAACGGGTAAATCCGCCGCTGAACCAGTTTTAAAAAGTTTCATAACCGTTGCATTCGCAACAAAAATGTAAACCTTTAGCCCTAAATCTTAAATAAACCAAAGCGTTTGTATTGCGTTGAAAATCAGTGATTATTGACGGAAATTACTAAGCAATGAGTACACTCACATGCTTTCGATTATGCTGTCCGTATTTTTCCAGCGACCTTTGCAGAGATGCACTTGCTGATGACATCGGCGTGGACGGAACTTTCGGCCTGCAACAACGGCAGTAGATGCAAAGGCAGCAGAATGAGAACAGCAAAAACGCCAAGATGCCGCAAACGATAGCCAGCACCGGTAAGTTAGAATCTGGTGTCTTGGATTCTCTTGATGGCCTATAAGCTGCAAGAAATCTGCATTTTATTCAAGAAAGGCAACATGCATCATCAACGAAAACAAGACTTTTTAAGTGTTTTATATTATTAGAGTGCTAAAGTGGCTTACGCATTGTTTAAATGTATTGTTTTTAAATGTTTCTCTGGAAAAAATATATTACCCAAGAAATGAAGATTTTTTTTTTTTAATACTGAGGTTGCTCCACTGCTCACTGCAGCTCCCCCTCCCCCGAAGACTGCTTTGCAATCTTATTTGATTCTCAATGATTTAATTCGACTGTTAGAAATAATCAGATTAAAAAACGCCCCCCCCCCTTACCACTGTGCCCCCTTCTCACCCTGAATCACACGCAATCGTATAATGCTTCGCTTTCTTTTCTTTCCTGTTATTCCTCCTACTCTTTCTTGTCAGCTTGTTTGCTCCGCTGGTAAGTCGCCAAGTGTAACTTTTTCAAGTTTTCACCACGGGCGCCATAGAGAAAAAAAATTATTCGATATGAGCCCACATTAACAGCACAGAAAGAAAAATCAGCTGGTTTTCGCAGGCGGCTAGCATCATAATAAAATCAAAATCTCTGCTTCGATTTAACTATTACACTAAAAGAACATAATACAATTAAAGAGTTGATGTTGGGATTATGAGTGGCAAAGGTGTATCATTTCCATGTCCAAGGAAACGGCAAAACAGAAATCGTATTTAAATTGGAACTATTTTTGGCCTAGAGAGAGAGAAGTTGAGAATAGATACGTACTTGAAGCCACATAGCAATATTGCTTATGAAATTAATTTACTCTTGTTCAAAACAGGAGATTCCTGCCCCCATTGTGTATACTTGAATGGTACAAAAAGGTAATTTATGGCTGGAGGAAGAGAAAATATCGTATTGTACTTACGCTGTGCTTTGAGAATGACGTGATGACCGAGAAATTGACGCAATTCCTCAAACCTCAAAAAGTTAAGATAGTTGGAGAGAAGAGTTGCCGGCATCAATATTCCACCTCGCTCAACGACGTAGATAACTTCAAGTTGCTTCAACAGCAGGTCGTTCGTAACACTCAGTACCTGAAGTAGGAAAAATACTAAAACTGTTTTAAGGGCAACAAAGAAGGTTTTGAGTATAAAAGAGCCTTGTTCAATACTGAAGAAATGTAGGGGAATGTGGGTCAAAGTGAAACAGTTAAGATGACTGAGCTTATTCAAAATGAGCTGATCGGAAATTTGTCTTGAAAATTACAGTGCATAAAGAAAGAACATTGTATTTTATATTAAAACTTCGATTGAAACATTATTTTTAATTTTTGGCAGTAAATTTGCTCCTTCCAAAAAAAAAAAAAAAAAGGTGGAAAATTTTTTACTCTTTTTTTCTATGAGGCAATGTGAAAAACAAAATATTTCTCAAATAAAATATTTTCCATCTGATTATTAAAAATTTTTCTTAGATTAAATGAATCAGTAAATAAAAGGTTGAATGAATAAATGAAAAGAATATGAAACAATAAACGAAGAACTAAATAAATCAATTAATTAGTAAATATGAAGAGAAATGAGGGAGTAAAAGAGTGAATGAATAAGAAAATAAGCGAATGAATGAATAAAAAAGTAAATTATTCTATGAAGGAATGTAAATAAATAAATTAATAAATGAATATATCGCGTCGCCTCAGAGCAACAGTAAGACATCTAATCCCAGTAATAACACTAAGATATCCTACGGTTGCTCTGAGGCGGCGATATAAGTAATTTCGTAAATGATTCAATGAGTAAACGAGGGGTTCCTGTAACGCAGCTCCATTAGAAAAACAAAGTTTCAAAGAATAAAATATGGCACGGCGTCATCTTAATATATAAAAATCAATGTCCTGAGGTAACATACATATATATATATATATATATATATATATATATATATATATATATATATATATATATATATATATATATATATATATATATATATATATATATATATATATATATATATATATATATATATATATATATATATATATATATATATATGTATATATATATATTTATATATTTATATATATATATATATACATACTAGCAAAAATACCCGGCGTTGCCTGGGTCAGTAATAATTATGAGAAACAATCGTTACTTGCACTTGTTTTCTGCTTTAAGTGAAAGAATTTAAAACACACCTTTTGGACATGATTACAAATCCAGCTTTTTCCTTACCCATAAAAGTAAAATAGCAAAAGGTATAAAGAGAAAAATAGTATTCATTTTGAAACGAAAGCACGAAATTTAAGCATATGCAAAATTGAAGAATGGGGTCGTTTCCAAAATTATAAAAGCATTTTTTTCTGAAAGAGCATGCTCAAAAACATAGGCTCTGACCATTTTTTTTTTAAATTGTTTAAGTTTAATATTTAAAAAATAAATACTTAAATCGGTGCGCTTTCATGGTTTACGCTCCTGCCAATGATATCACAAATGATGAAATGCCATTCAGTGTTGCCATTCACAGAGCAAAATATCTAATTCGCATCTTTACTCACGTGTATTGGCAACGATATGGTTGATAGCAAGCGTAGAGTGCAATTTTAATTCGCTTATTGATTATCATAACGTGGAAACGCGGTAGAAAGATGCGCCAAAGAGCATCATTTGTGACGTCATCAAGACCACGCCATGTTTGAAAGATCAGACATTTTAAAAAATTAATTAAAAAATAACTGTTGGGAAAATGAAAGTATTTTCTGGGTCCATGTTATTATTTTTCTTTTGCTTATTCTATCAATTTCAGTGACAAAAAGTAGTACTTTTGACTGAAGGAAACAACCCAATTTCCGAAATATGAAATTAAATTTCACATGTTTCAGAAGATTTATCAGTTAATACTTATTTTTTTTAATCTTGGAGTCGTACCTTCTCTGTATGTCTATTGAAGTAAGAACTGTTTAAAAAAAAATGTATCCGTAATCCCTTTATACTTGCTTTAGTTACTTTGGGAAATTTCAATTTTTGTGGGTTCTTTGTGTGATTTTAAATCTTACCGAATTTGCAGGAATCGTTTTGAGATACGTTGGATAATGCTCCCCCTCATTACTTTCTAAAACGGTATATGTTACTAATTTTCGTTAATGAAATATTTTCACCAGATGCTGAGATACTTTTGGTCACCATAAAATGTCGCTAAACAGTTTCATCCGAAATGTTTCCAAACTAAGTAGTAAAATTTGGCGATTGTTTGAATTTAAATGGAAAATAATCAGCCAAATCCATTTACCAATCTTGTGGAAAAACTCTTCTTTAAGATTTAACTTGAGAAAAGCCTCGAACAGTCAGGCGAAACGCAAAAATATTCAACGATACAACAATTCAAGCTATCAACTGGGAGTTGAGATCATACACTAAATAATGAATTTGGTTGATGAAAGCCTTCGAACATGGAACAAAAAAGCTCATAACTCGTTTTTTATACAACTTAGAATTTTCTAACAGATGCCATCTTCAGCAGAAAAATTAGCGCTTTCGATGGATACATAATTTTGATATGTACACGTATTTTTTCACCCCCATATTGGGTCTTTTATGCGATAATTGGGACTAAAATTGGAATAAAAATGGAACTATCAATCGGATTTTTTTCGAACTGGTCTACAAACCTCCCCAGTGCCAAAACGAACAAACGGTGAAAGTTTCAGCCAAATCTGCCGGGCAGTTTCTGAGATCTTAGGGAACAAATTTACCAAACTCCATTTTTATATATATATATATATATATATATATATATATATATATATATATATATATATATATATATATATATATATATATATATATATATATATATATATATATATATATATATATATATATATATATATATATATATCAACGCACAGCCGAAACCGCTGAAGCTTCAGACTTGAAATTTGGCAGGCATGTCCGCATGATTACGAAAGTAACCACTAAGAAAGGATTTTTCGAAATCTCAATTAGTTCGGGAGAAATTAATTAAAACCCCTTAATTTCTGCGAAATTAAAAACCTGTCATTGAAATTCAAATCCCTTATTTTCGAAGGCTTTCCTCCATTCAAATCATTATTCAGTACTTCATCTCAACTTTTGGTCGATAGCGAACTATAAATTTGATATTGTTTTTGTTTCTCACGTGATTCTTCGAGGCTTTTCTCAAGTCAAATCATAATGTTTCTGTCTTTTGCTTTTATTTTTTCAAAACTAGAAAGGAAGTTTTTAAGAACATCATCACAGGCGGACTATTCTTTTGAATTTAGAGAGTGCAGTTTCCTGTTAAAGTTTGCTTTGCAATAACCATTAATAAGTCACAAGGACAGACATTAAAAGTAGCAGGGATCGATTTAAGAGAAGACTTTTTTTCACACCGCCAATGTTATGTAACTTGCTCCAAAGCCAGTTCATCAAGCAGTTTAATAATTTTAGCACCAGAAAATAAAAATAAAAATGTTGTATACAAAGAAGTTCTAGCTTAAACATAGGTATAACAATAAAATGTGGATGACCTGTGTTTGCAAAGATAATCAGTACTTTAAAAGGATCGTTAATAGCAGTTAAAGATCGGTTAAGGACTAGGGCATATATATATAAGGAGTTCAGGGTCGCCGGGATCCTCCCCAAATTAGAAAAAGTTATCTTTACTAATAATAAAGCTGAAAGTCTCTCTGTCCGGAGGATGTCTGGATGTCTGTGACGCGCATAGCGCTTAGACCGTTCGGCCGATTTTCATGAAATTTGGCACAATGTTAGTTTGTAGCATGGGGGTGTGCACCTCGAAGCGATTTTTCGAAAATTCGATGTGGTTCTTTTTCTATTCCAATTTTAAGAAAAAAAAATATAAGATGGACGAGTAAATTACGAAATTATCATAACGTGGAACCGTAACATGGGAAGAAGCCAATTGGCGAGATACGAAATTATCATAACGTGGAACAGTAAGATGGGTACAAATCAACTGGCGAGAAAATTCACCATGCATTATTTGTAAATATACAGGCGAACCAAAACGCTTTTTGATTTTTTCTATTACGGGCAAAGCCGTGCGGGTATCACTAGTAGGTAATAAAAGTAATTATTATAGGGGATTTTCGAAACTAGGTGCACCAAGCACTGTTAACCCCTGCTAATTCCATTACCCGAGCAATGCCGGGTACGGGAATGCTAGTTATGTTATAAAATTCTTTTAAAAGCATTATTTGCAAGATTTCAAACAAAATTATGCGGGAAATAAATAATTGCATTCATTTTAAGCTATCAATATACTACTTCAACTGCATGGTCTTAAGATATATAGTAAATAAAAGTATCTTTTACTTACCTTGACTACCACCTTGTCTTCAGCTGCCGTTCTGTTCCTTCTAGAGACTCGACGGAATGCCTCCTCGTAAGCATTAGCCAGACGAATTTCTAAACTATGGCTCAGATTCTCTGGAAGGACACCTTGAACTGGAGCTTCTAGGACTGGAACATTTAGCATATCTATATTTTTCAGATATATTACGCTTTTGCCAAATTATTTTGGAAAATAAATAGGAGAAAACACATATTATATCGCTTTGCCAGTGGGATGCAGCAATGGGCATTTTAAATTTCCTTTGAAGTCGATTGTTTTGAAAAAAGAAGAATTTGCGCAAAGTTTTCACACATGGTTCGAAGTTATTCGAAATGACTGTACTAGTAGTGACTTTCTAAAACGAAAGTCGCAAAGGAAGACTAAATACAGATTGAAAAGAAGAGATACATTGTTATGTTAGTTAATATATTAGGGCAGCATAAATAATGTGTTCTGCCAAAATTGATGTTTCATCCATAGATGTAGTATAGTCTGATCGCAAACATATGACCCTTGTCAATCATTTGAGAAAAAAAGGGATCCATTCCTTAAAATAGGTTGCAAAGGAAGAAAGGACGCGTGTCATATTTTGAAGTTTAGCAACGTTTTGGCGATATGAAAAAAAAAAATTTACTCATAGTATATTTTCTTATATGATTATTTAGACCTGAAAGATATAAGTTGCGGCAATAACTGCGTTGAGTTGGCAAAAAAGTGAAGATGACAAGCCTTGCATTCTTTATTGCAACCCTACTCGAGTCAATTTTCAATTGAAATTAATTATCGGGGGCATAGTTACTCTGACCAATGGCTGCTGAAACAAGTAAAACCAAGATCCACCCACTGACGTAGGATGTGACTTGTCTAATAAGATAACTGCCTTGACCGCACAAAATTAAAATCTTTTACCTCTTTGACTGTTTTCTTAAATTCCAAGGTGACGTAATCAATCTCTAGAACCAATGACGCACTTGCAAATTCCGTTCCAACTTTTCTCTTCATATCGCCCTTTCACTAAAATGGACAATTCTGAAACGGGGCGGAGCAAAGGCTCAACATTTCGTGATTAGACTTTACAACTAGCTGCACAACTCCGTAGCGAAAGCTAATGGCTACCATTGAATGCGAGCTCATTGCCCATGGAACCGGTTTCTAGTTGTGCATCTAGTTAATACTACATCTATAGTTTTAGCCTAGTTCTTGCGACAATACAATTCTTTGAGTGGTTTATCCCCTGTTTCGTTGACATTTAAAATTTCCTCCTCCTCTAAATGTTGGATTGAAACGGAAAAACATTGTGAAGAAACTTCGTGTAGGTGAAACGGCGGGGGCACTCTTTAAGTTTAACGATAACTAGATTGTTTTCTTACTGTTTTTTTTTTAATTTACATATACTTAATTAGAATGATTATCAAATAAAAGTAAGTATGTTAGTGATTGTTTATCCAGCTCAAGATTTAAAAGTAGCGGTTTCCTTTACATTCATACACCGTAAAAACAATTCAGAAACGTTCCTGGAAAGTAATGGGCGCTAACGTGCCCAATTTCTGCCAGTAACATGTCTTGCAAAAAACAGGAATGTTTTCCGCTAAAATTCAGTACTCTTCCTGGAATTATCTTAGAAGCCTCCTGAAAAATTCAGAAATCTTCCCGTTTAAAGCCAGTCGTGTCTCTGAAACTTTCGGACTAAATTTAGATAGATATATTATAATAGCTTTGCACCTTCCTGATTTTTCAAGAAAGTTTCAAAAGAAGTATTGCTAACATGGCCACAGCTAAGATAGAATTGCAAGTAAGTAACAAGAATGTAACTCGCCTGCAATTCTTGCAAAGCTACGGAAGTCAGAGATTTATTCGCTCCCTTTGAGAACGTAATCAGTCTGGATGTGTCGTAAAAACGAACTGAAGCCGATACACTTGATAAATACGCTCAGCCAATCTTTAAAACGGTAGTTAAAAATATTTTTCACAACAATGAGATTTTAGCGCTACCTATCGAGTAACATTTTAACTATGTAGTAGCACATGTAGTCAAGGACAAAATACCACTAAAAATCAAATAATATGAAAATACAAGCAATTTTCAAACATTGATACTTGTGTTGTTTTATTTTGTTGTAAGAAAAAAATGTTTTTGTTATTATTAAATGGTAAAGCTCTTGTTTTTAACATTTTAAACTTTATCTGAGAGCTACAGTTAGGTGCATGCGAGGCAAAGAGAAATAGTACATTTTATTTACTAATTCAATCTGTTATCAATCCACTTAAGTATTCATTCATTAACTATTTCATTTAGATTCCTTCATTTAAATAGTTCACTGACTTTTTTACTCATTCACTAATTTATTTACTCATTTATTTCATTTACTTATTTTTTTCCTTTCTTGTTTCATTTTAATTTCATTTATTCATTCATTGTTTTATTTACTCATTTATTTGATCAACTATTTCTTTAAGAAAAATATTTTATTTTTCACTTTGCCCCATGAAAGAAAGAAATTGACTTTTTTTTTGGAAGTGCAAATTTACTGTCAAAAATAAAAAATAATGTTTCAATGCAACTTTTATTTTAAATATGTTGTTCGTTCTTTATGTACCGTAATTTTCAGAACCAATTTTCAACTTGTTCATTTTGAAAAAAAATAAGTTATCTTAATTATTTTAGTTTGCCCCACATTTCCCTAATAAATCATAGATGACATTATCTCTACAAATTACAAAAGGTCTTTCTAAAATGTTAGTTAAAAATATTGTTTTGTGTGTTTTTTTTTTCTTTCAAAGTTTTTTATGAGGGTGTGAAATTTTTATGAAAACATCAATATGGAAAGAAATTTATACAAACTTTAATAGTATATAGTAGTAGAATAAACCGAAATTTATTTTTGCAAATAATGTGAATTACTTTTCAAAATTTCATTTTCCCAATAACCGCTAAAGATAAAATGACAAAAATATAAATTGAGAAACTTATCTTTAAACTTACCTGTCAAAACCCAATAATGATTGTCTTTAAAAAGCATTGTATCCAAGGTAGGGAAAGGAAAATCTGTTTCAGTTGATTCAGTAAACTCGTTTCTCAATATTCCGTTTGAAAAACTTGCATTTCTAGAATGGTTAAAACCGAAATCAGAGCTTACTGCCATCACAGATGCCATAACCTTTTCTTCTATATCATTTGATTCTCCATTATCTAGCTGAGTAGAAATGAGGTTATCTTCTGAATAAGTTTTGGCAACTTTCTCTTCGGAATGGTGCTGTCTGGAGGCAGTGTATGTTGGAAAAGGTGTCTTTGATTCATATGGTATTGAAGATATCTTGTGGGAATCTATTTGTTGAATTCGAGTTGACTTTATTTTCATTGATGATGTCATCCGCAACGTTGCTGTTGACTTCAAGAATGAATCAAACTGCAGCGGAGTGTTTAATCCCTCTGGTTGGATGAAATTTGTTCTTGTGTCTCTTAAAATGTCATTTGATGCCACCCTATGAGATAGAAATGGTAAGTTAGACTTTACTGAATGCAGTACGAAAGATGTGAAAATGTTTGGAAAGACGGTTGAATTTAAGGAAGTAGTTTTTGGCTTCAGTTTAGGAGCATCTGATTCGATTGAGTGTGGTTCAACAATTCTCCTTGTACTTGACGATGATATGAAAGCAGTAGAAGTTTTTGGTCTTGGAATATCAGAATCGATACTTTCTGGGTCTTTTCTTTTTATTGAAGTTAAGGTCTGAATGGTATTTTGCGTCGACAAAGCTGGTGATGGAGAAACATCGGTCATATATTTTACTCCCGAATCTAGTATCAGCCTTTGTGTAGGAAGTGTATTTGAAGTTTTTTCATCAGATGAAGTGAAAATTTTTGGTAAACTTGATTGAAGTTCAACAAAAGAACTTCTTAAAGCCATGCTTATTTGGTTTTCTAGAAAAGAAGAACGGATTGGTTCTTGAAATATGCTTGAAGTTAATCTATGATCAATTTCTTTTACACTTAATGAGGTAAGGGTTGAGTAAATATCTTCTGGCACTAATTTTGTTGGAGTTACACTATTGGGTATTTTTGAATGGTTGATTTTTATATCGTAAAAGGATTGTTTCAATGTGTCTGAAACTAAATTTTCGCTGATTGTCAAATACCTGTTCTCAAAATCAGAAATATTTAAAATTGATTTAACAGGTGCAAAACTAGTTTTGATATTTGTTTCTAAAACTTTGCTATTATAGTTATCACTGAAGCTGAAAATATGATTTGCATCTATAGAACTTAGAGTTTCTTTATTAAAAAGGGGTGTTTCAGCAATATGATATGTAAGTGATTTATGCAAGCTTATATTGATGCTTGAGGGTTTTGATTTTATGTCACTTCTTTCAGCACGCGAAGTATCTTTATTGTCTACCAATAAGGTAAAGAAAGGTGACGTTTGAAACACTTGCGTATATGATGCAATGTTATCAATTGGTTCACGCGAAAAGATAACACGGCTCGTGGGTACGAACAAAGTGCTTTCTATTTGTGGTTGTACAGTTTTCGAAACGAGCTCATACTGTGAAGATGAACTGAGAATTTCTCCACTAGGCCTGACAACTTGTGTGGTGTGATCAGTGGAGTCTAGCTTCTCAGTCTTATCTTCTGGGACTGTAGTAGTAATGAAAAAATTGTCTATTTTATGTTGGTCAGAAGATTTTACTGGTGAATGATTGTCATTTTTTATTTCCTGAAATGTTGTAGTATCTGATTTATCATAGAAAATGTCAACAGTTAAGTGAGAATCAGCATAACTTCTAAGCATATCCGTTGAACTCGAGGGACTTAGAGATGAAAAGATCCTCGTTTCTTTATCAAGTTGCGACGAAACCTGAAGCCAAGATAATTGTAAAGATTGGTAATCATTTAATAATGTATTGCGAAAAGTTTCGCTTTCTGTTGTGACCACCGATGAATATGGGGCCATTGAAGATGATGTTTTAGGTAATAGATCTGGTTCATGCAAAAAATTTGAACTTTGTACATCTGTTTTTAAAATTGTAGGATTACTTGAAACTGGTAAACCGAAAAGTGTATCTGTTCTAGTCCTTACAAAATCATAATCATTAAAACTGACAATAAATTTAGTCACAGTAGTCTCTAAAGACTTTTCCTCCAGCTTAGATGATTTTTGTTCAATAATTGGAGTTCGTTCACTGTCACTCTGTTTTTCACTCAAAGATCTAGCTGTTACATGGTGCAAATCGGTATGTTCAGAGGGAGTACTAAAATCCTGTGGTGACCTTATTTTTTGTCTAGATATTGTATTTGATACTAGGTTTTGATCGTTGGGATCATTTATTGTTGAACTCAACGTCACGGTTGGCTGTAAATGAGATGGAATATCAAGTGAACTGAAACTAGAACTTATCAATAATTCAGGCTGAACGGAGGGCACTGTACCCACCGTTCGAGTAATTTCTTTCGTAAATAGGAGCTTACTGGAAGCCTTTGTGATTAACATCATTTCTGATTGGTGCTTCGTTTTACTGTAAAGAGCATCAATTTCATTTATGTATTCATCGGTGGACAAATCAAAATCTTTGTTTGGTGAGCTATGAATCAATGAATTTAGTTCATCTGTAGTGCGATTTATAAGAGCACTATTTATATCCCAAAGAGAACTGACAGGAATTTCGTAAGATTTTTGATTTGTATCCAAATTAAAACCTGGTTGAGCTGAAATTGACGACACTGGAAGAGAAGAAATAAAATGCGTTTCAGTTGGCGGGGTTAGAAGAACTGCTTCGACTTCATTTTCTGTCATGGGCGGATCGATTGTTGATGAAACTAACGCTATAACTAAAGTTTGTTTTGATGAAGAGTGAACTGTTTCAAAATTTTCTTTTTTGGGTACAAAATAACTGTCCAGTTTGCTAGAGGCTATATTTTGAAGTGTGGAATTTGAAGAGTGGTAAAATGCAAAAGAACTGGGCTGATAGAAAGAGTCACTCCTCAAAATATCTCCAGAATCAAGACTGCTTAATGTCATGTGGATTTCAGAAGTTGTTTTGCTCTGTATCGTTGAAGAAATGAGCAAACTTTCATATCTTAAAAACTTTGATTGTGAAATTGAATCAAAACTTTTTACTAGCACAGATCCAATAATTTCGTTCGAAATCAATTTTGACGAGGAAAAATCAATAGCTATCGATGATTTTAAAAGCAATTTGTCAGTCTGATATATGTTTTCAGTCGCGTCTAGATTTTGACTAAGATTTGCAGTTGAGTTTAACATTAGAACTTGACTTGGATATATATTTTCATTGATAATACTTAAACTTTGGCTACCTAAACTTTTCATGTCCTTAGACATTACAGGCATTAATTCTTCGCTGAGAAGTGAATTTTCGATGGATGTCACGGCAATTGATGATACTTCTAAAGTCTCAGTAGTAAACATTTTAGATTTTTCATTATAAATATAGGACGCAAAAGTGGCAGTGATCACAGAAAAATCATTGAGGTTTGTGGCAGTTCTTTTGACTTTCATTTCAAATTCTTCTCGGTTGGACTTTCCTGGCCAAGATGCGCTAAGGTCAAGGTCATCATGAGCAAAACTTGAAAAACCTTCGAAAGATGGTGTCTGTAAATGGGATGACGTGAATTCTTGATAGATGCTGGGTTGGAAAATGAATGTATTGAGCAAGGAGGATGGGCCTTCATACGTCATTGAAAACCTACTAACTAGTGCATCGTCGTAGCTCTCTAACTCTTCCGTTTCAGTGTCGATGACGGTTGGGAAGATTTCGGAGAAAAAATCTTGTGGTACCGGGGATCGTGTCTGGTACTCCACCTCTGAAGATAGTGTCTCTACTCTCGGAATTTCCGCAGACCATTCCGATTGTGGGCCGTCACCAGATGGAATTTCCATCCACATTTCTTCATGAACTTTATTCAACCATGGCTTGGACAATCTTTTGTGGGGATACGCCAAGTACTTTGTCTTCATCATCCAGCGTGGCGATGGTGTAATTTTATGACCAATCGGAATTCCTGAAATTGGAATTAAAATTTATTACTAACGCAATCGTTTCGGTTACAATTAATAGCTGCCTCAGAAGCAACTCTCTCCGGTTACAAACATTTTTTTTAATTGTACAAAAATATTGATGATGTTCTGATTCTAAATTAAATTCAGTTTTAATGGACTTAAATCATTTAAAAAAATCTTTAATTAACGAACAGTTGTAGAATTTTGTTTTAATTTCAATAGTTCTAAGTTCATACCATTTATGGAACGTGAAGCATTATTATTTTCACTGAATAAAATTTGAAGTTATTGATTCTTTTACGTTGTTTCCATAGCATACTCTATAATAATATTAGAAATTTTACTTTATTTCATTTTATTTAATTATTTTTTCAAACATGTGTGAGTATGAAAATAGTAGTATATTCTCTTTCAAAGTTATTATTTTGAAAACTTTGTTCTTCGCAAGTATTTAATTGATCTTAGTTATAAATACATATTTAAGTTATAAATACATACTTTATACGATTTTTAACGCATACATATTCAAAATATATTGTACGCTCACTTTGGGATGCAAATCAAAAGTTTATCTTATGCTAAGTTACCGTTACCTTTTCAGAAATATTTCGCAAATAATTTCTTAAAAGTTTAAAAGTTCTTAATCAGATAAATGGAAGTTTACTAAAAGATAATCTAGAAGTAGAATTAAATGAAGAAAATTTCTGGATAATTGTATCTGCAGTTTTTTTTTCTTTTTTTTTTTTTTCGCCCGTCAAAGATTATACGCCTACTGAAGATCACTCACTACTCGTTCTTACGTTTTCAGCTTTTACTTCCTTATGGAAATCTCTTGTGAATTAGGGACGACGAAATAGCTTTATTTCGGGAAGTGTCCTCGTAAAACTAAGATTTTCGTCCTTAAGAGCAATAGTAAAAACTTTACATGGAATTAATATTTTAATTATTAACCACCTTCATGTTTTTTTTTTTTTTTTTAGTTTCTTTAAGATGCCCTAATGTTATCTTTGAAAATGTTTTATTATCAGTTGGTCGTATGCACTTCCTTTAAGCAAAATAAAAGGAATACTTGTGACACACAATTGCGCACTTTATCTGTGATTTTAACACGATTTGAGTGCGCGCGTGTGTGTATGTGGCAAATAAAAAGCTAATGCATTTTTTATCACTTTAGTGTCTGGTTGCCAGGATACCACTGTTTGCTTTTTATTAACTAAAGATACCCATTTCAAGTAAATGAATGTTCATTTGCAGCTAAAATATACCTTAAAATATTCATTAAACATGTACGATAATTATGTTATATGTAGCTTCAAAACTGTATCTTGGATAACTCGTTGTTCTTTTTAATTAATAGCATCACAAAATAAGGCAGTTACTTCCAATAGTTTTTGTGCCATTAAGGATCATACATATAAAGGCGAATGATCGAGTGACGCTGACGTCATTAACAATGAAACTCGCGCCACGGCATGATAATTTGATAATATGTTTGGGTAATGGTTGACATGCAGGGTATTGCTTTATTTTGACAGGGCGGAACTGGATCCGGTAACTTAATTACTTTACTGGTAAGACTAATTTTAGGAGACTGTAATTCTCATACAAATAATAACTGATGATAAAGTAACCCGCGTGTTTCAACAATGAAACTCGCGCCACGACATGATAATTTGATAATATGGTTTAGAAAGGCTTTGTGAGAAGGCTAAACTCCATCCGGTGATTGAACTGTTTTACTGGTACGACTCATTTCAGGAGAATAAAGAAACGTAAAAATGGTCAACAATGACCGCTATCTACTGGAGTTAAGGGTTAATCCACTGGAATAAGGGTTAAAACTTAAAACTACCAAAATATTATCAACAGGCAATGGCTGCGTTTAAATGTAGAAGCAAATTTTCACCCGTCATACCATGGCGGGCGACTTTCTATAGTTTTAGGAGAATGAAGAAACCTAACTAGTATGTTGTGGCCATCACGAAACTTTCTTCTATATTTTTCTTTTTTTTTTCTGATCCCTCCCCATGCTTGACGAGGAAGCAATATTCCCAACAAAAACAAAATGACACATGCAAAAACTTGACGACTATCCCAATGTCTGAATTATTGCAAAAGCAAAGCAAAGAGCGAAAATTGAAAGTTATTTTAAAAGCCTTGCTTGAATGAATTACAAATATTTTATTTGTTAACAAACATAAGATGGCAACAGTTCAAAATTTTAAATCATTGAGATAATATTTCCTATCATTTCCATACAATTAAAATCACGAGAAATACGCAGACGACAATCTATTACGATTTATCTTTCTTATTGTTGCATTAATAAAAATATTTTTATTCGCAAAAAAAAAAAAAAAAAAAAAAAAATCAACACCTCTTGGAGCGATCGGCGTCAAAATAGAACCAAAGCCTGTGTACATATGGATTCACATATATTCCAAATTTCAACCAGAACGTAGCATTACTTCTTGAGATAGGGCACTCAAAATGGAAAAAAAGAACGGGTGATTGCGCTACCCCCCCTTTTAGCTGTTGACACAAAAATAAAATCAGTTCTTATACCCACTAAGGGCTACTTGCCGATAAATTTTTCTTTCATTCCGTTCATTATTTCTTGAGATACAGCAGTCACAATTGACGACAAAAAACGTTCTACAGCTCAACCCCCGTTTGAGTTATTGACACCAAAATTGAATCATCACCTGTTCCTCTTAATACCAACATATGGACCAAATTTTGTTTGATTCCGCCAGTAACTTCCTGAGGAATAGCAAGCACGCGTAACTCGAAAAACGTCCCATTGCTCCACCCCCCTTGGAGGAATTCGCGCCAAAAACTAATGGGCACAAGTTCACATAGGGGCACATATGTGTACTAAATTTCGTTCGATTTCATGCGGTAGTTTTTGTTGTAGAGCGGCCACAAAAAACTGGTCACACACAGACGTGACACACATACATACACACACACACATACATACATACATACACACACACAGACAGACAGACATTTTCCAAAAATGGTCGAAATGGACTCAGCACACCTCAAAACGTTCGAATCCGTCAAAATTCGAAATTCGAAAATTTGCACGAATCCAATACTTTCTTCTATATATAAGATATAGAAGAAAGTAAAAATGGTCAACAATGAACACTATCTACTGGATTTTAGTGCTAATCCACAGGCGTTGGGTTAGAATTTCAACTATCCCAATATCATCCAACAGGAATTGCTTCGTTCAAATGTAAAGCAATTTTCACCCATCATACCTTGACGGGTGATTTTCTAGTGTATAAATATTCATTGAAAAAAGTTCGATTTTTTTCCATTTTGAGATTTGAGAGTTATACATAGAAGTTTGCTGTTTATTTTCTGATTCTAAGAGCAGAAGTAAAGGTTCGGAGAAATATTGGATCTGCTTATCAGACGATTATTTTTGATGCTTGATTGCTTTAGCGGTTTCTCTTCCTCTCTCTTTCTCAAAGAAAATATTGAGTTATAGTAATTTTTGACCGCGAATTGTATGTAATTTGGCAATCTGCCAAGTAAAGACTATTCCATCTGAATGAATCTAGCAGGGGAGAAGGGAAGATAACGATGGGATTTTGAGCACGCGGTTTGTAATGTCAATAGTACCTAATTAATTTATTGAATTGTCAAAAATAAAATAAGGGAAAACAAAAATAGCTACCATGGAAACAACAAAAAGAAGGAAACAACAAAAAGAAAATAAAATATTTTCATTTCATTCAGGAACGTAAAAACAAAATGGTAAGATCAAAACTTCGTTGCGAATAAATAAATCAATTAATTTTTACCGTGAGAATGTAGATCGAATATACTTTTGATTAAATAAATGTTGCTGATAGCAAATTTTCAATTTTACAAACTAAGGACAAATAATAGAGAGGCAAAAATGCACATCTGTAACAAACCAACTAACACCCCTACAAACTTATAGATACGTCCATTTCTGCCTTTAAACCGGATATTAGCCTTTCCATGTAATCGATGGTCAGACAGTACTACTGTTTTCCAACTGATAAAATGCACCATAAATGACTTTAAAAGGAAATTATTAAATATTTCAAAACTTATTCAAAAAACATGGTATAACAACTTATTTATCATTATTTTCTACGGTCGTTACTTTTCTGATTTTTTTCTAACAAAATCCTTTTTTCTATACATTTCTTACATTAATACAGTACTTTAAATAGAATTACCTTGCACGTGCAAGTGCAATGAAATCTCAATCTTCACAATAGAACCCCTACAACATCTGAGTGTTTATATAACATTTGCTTCACTGACTGAAGGATTTTATTTATTAACCGACTTCAAAAAAAGGAGGTTATGATTTCGTCTTGCGGCTTTTTATGTATGTTTTCGTATTATTCCAAGACTACTGGAGCGATTTGAAAAATTCTTTTTTTGTTTGGAAGGGTATACTTCCCAGATGGTCCCATGGTAATTTGGTCTGGATCTGATAAGAGGAAGAGACCCAAGAAACTTTAAATTTCACACGTTGTGGCTACGTAATCCAGGTTACGTGGTTTTGCCGCGATCGGTGTATTTTTCACAGCTAAGGTTTTGCTTTCGTCTTGAACGATATTTAATTCTCGCGGCACATGGATGATTAACTTTCGCGACGCCGCCTGTTGATTTTTAATCATAGGTATTACTGCAGAGCAAAGCAGTAAAGTAAATATATTTTGCTAATTTAATAGCAGAATCAATTACCAATATTAATTTAAACTAAAATAACTTTATTTAGTCACTAAAATGTTTTTATTTTTTAATATTTCAGTTTTTAAACATATTTAGTGTTCAATCCAAGGGGAATTGAATACAGAACACCCCTCCCCCGATGATTTAATTTATATTCTTTAATAATATGTAGTAACTGTTGTCTCATTTCTCAAATTTGACCAGTATTCTAGATTCACTATTTTACAATACCGCCAGTTTAATTTGAAATTAGGGTTATACTAATTAGCAGGTTCAAAAAAAGGAGGAGGTTCGGAACTCGTCGGATTTGTTTTCAACCGATTTCAAAAAAGGAGGTTATGATTTCGTCTTGCGGCTTTTTATGTCTGTTTTCGTATTACTCCAAGACTACTGGACCGATTTGAAAAATCTTTTCTTTTTTTTGTTTGGAAGTGTCATTCCAGATGGTCCCACGTTAATTTTAACCACTCAAACACGCGCTCCGATCCAAAAAGGCTCATCTTAAGCTGATGCGTCGACTCTTATATATAGGAGCCTTACGTACACCAGCTTTCGTCAGCTACGAGATACGTCACAGGTTACGTGTTTTTGGCATGAACGGTGCATTTTTTCGACGGAGAAATCTTGTCTTTTAAAAGATTTAATTCTCACGCAGCTGGATGTTTGATTTTCACTGCACCGCCTGTAAATTTTAATTATAATCTTACTAATGTATTTATTACTCATGCAGCAAATCAGTAAATTAAATGTATTTTGCTACGTATTTTGCTGTGCTATATAAATGTTTTTCATAAGTAAAAAACCTAATATGTATTTAAAGCCTGAAATTCTTCAGGAGGGGGATAAGGGATCCCTGGTAGATAACATTTCATATTGTTTACTGTCCCTCTCAGAGCGATGCCCCCCCCCCCCCCAAATTGAGAGTGACCGCAAAAACGAAGAAAAAGACCCTTGAAAACAGTGACCCCCCACTTGGACCAAGGTTAGCCCCCCCCCCCCCTGCTTGAGTTCTAGATCCGCTACTGATTGGGTCAAAAAACAGCTCAACATTCATTCGGGGGTGAGCTAAATGGAAATTAAGGGCGATTTTTGAGCGAAAATTTTTTCGCGAATACAATACTTCCTTTTTTGTAAAAGGAAGTAAAAAGAATGATAAACACAATACAGTAAAATCCCTCTAATGCGGACACTAACGGGACAGATTTTTTTGTCCGCAATAGAGGGGTGTCCGCAGGACAGGAGTTTAATAATGTTATTTGCCTTGGAATCGGGGAATTAAAAATTGTCCGCATAAGAGGGGCGTCCGCATTTGAGCGGTGTCCATTAGGAGGTGTTTTAGTGTATATACTACTGAAAAGTGATTTCTGTGAAACCAACGATTCAATTTTATCGTGTGTCTTTACGACTCACCCTGTTTATATATATACTAGCGGTATCCGTACGGTTTTGCCCGTAGTAGAACATTAAAAGGGCATTTGGTTCGCCTGCCGACTTACAAATTATGAATGATAAATTTCTCGCCAATATGCTGTGTTTATTTGCTCGTCTATTTTACGGTAATTTGCTCGTCCATGTTATGATACTTTACTCGTCCATGTTATGATACTTTACTCGGCCATGTTATGATAATTCACTCGTCCATGCTATGGTAATTCGCTCGGTAAAATAGGCTTACAATTGAAATAGAAAAAGAATGAAATCGAATTTTCGAAAAATGCTTCGAGGTGCTCTTTTAACTTCTATGCTACGAACTTATTCTGTGCCAAATTTCATGAAAATCGACCGAACGGGTAGGCGCTATGCGCGTAGTAGAGATCGAGACATCCAGAGACATAGACTTACGGCTTTATTATTAGTAAAGATATATACTTTGAAAATGTGTTTGGGCTTATTAAAAACAGATAAAATACAAGAGAAGAGATGTTTTCGTTTAAGTTCTGACATTGTGCTTGAAGTACTCAGGACAACCGAACTTTCTATAACTTAGACCTAAACTCTGCTCGCCTAACCAGCGGATGTTCACTGTTCAGTTCGAAGGATTTAACATGTCGTTGCAGAAGAATGAGCGTACCTTTTTAGGTAATATTACTCGGAATAAAGTTTCTCCTGTAATGTTTTCATTCGCTTATTTCCTAGAAATGTAATATTTTATTTACTCCTTTTTCCTTCTTTTAGTGTCATCCTAAAAGGCCGTCCACTTACCTTACAAAGCCATGATTACTCTTCATATACAGAGGAAGGAATATCACAAATTCGATCATAAAAAGTTTTGATGCATACTAATTAAAGGGAATAACTCTGAAAATAAGAATCTCCAGCATTAAAATAACTACGAAAACTTGAAGAGTTTTCATTGCTTAATAGTCGACTTGGAAAATCGCGTGACGAAAAGCGATCGAACCCAAAGTTCGCTGACTTTTAACTCGAATAATATCGAATGTTATCTTACGTGCAAAAAAATAAAAACAGAAGGAAGCAAATGGTCTTTGTTCCTTTTTAACACGACTAATGAACAATTAAAGGAACAATGTATGGAAATACTGCCTATTCGTTCGTGGTATACTATTAAACTATAAACGATCTCTTAATCACTTTTCAACAGTCTGTTAGTTTGAGAAAACCATTTAATTATTATTGAATAATTAATGCTTGAAACTTTATTATTTAGACTTCCATAATTATACTATCACACGAATCAAGAGCTTTTTATAGAGAAAAAGAAGCTTTTATGAAATCTTTTATCATTTATCGCGTCGTTTTATTATAACTAAAACAGTCTGCTCAAAACTTAAATCTGTTGTTCTTTAAAGTACGTGGGGAAGGATTAGAGTTTTTAAGCACTTTAATTATACTTGGCCTGTTTGTCACGGAGTAATCTGAGGCCTCGTTTTGCTTATATTTCAGCAACTTAGAGACTTCTGGATTTCACTAAATAATTTGCTTAATCTTAAGGTACAACTTAACGCTGAAAAATTAAAATTCTGAAATAAAACTAATATTTCGGTTAAGGTGGAAAATAGCAAATTTCATGCAATTTTAACATTAAACGTTTAAATATAAAATCTGTTGTTACAAATTTTGTTGCCTTGCAACAGTAATGTTAAAAGCAATCATAGGCTTCTCGGAAGCAAGGATGAAATTAGGAAGCATAAATACTAGAGAGGAACAAGGATTAAATTTTAGCGCAACTGCTTAAAGTTTTCGACTCGTAGCCTATGTAGTTTTTTTTCCTTTAAGTACCGATCATTTATATGAAAAAATAAGGTGATGTTTCGTGACGGTAAAATTATTCTATTTCTGAAATACATTTACACTAAAAAGAATAAAATAACAGAATTTTTTTAAAAATACTAAGCACTTTTCATACCGCACTCAAAAGGACAAAATAACCTTTCTGGGTCAGAAAGGACAATTTAAGCATTCCTGTAGTGTTTGAAAATTCCAAGAAAAATGACACCACAAACGAAGAAAAGTGCAGTTCAAGTCATTTCAAACCAAACTTTCCCCTTAAGAAAAATGTATGTTTGAACACTCAAATTTGTGATTGAAAGCTAGATAATGATAAGAGAAATTCTCTTCATGATTTCAGCCGCACTTTTCTTCGTTTGTGGTGTCATTTTCTTGGAACTTTCGAAAACTACAGGAATGCTTAAATAGTCCTTTCTGATCCAGAAAGTTTATTTTGTCCTTTTGAGTGCGTTATGAAAAGTGCTTAGTATTTTTAAAAAAATTCTGTCATTTTCTTATTTTCTAATGCCAACAATTTTATGACCATATTACCAATTGTGACATTCTACTGATCTCATGACTTTGTTACTGCACCAGTATATTTTTAATCATTCTTATCTTTAATCAAGGTTGTTTTTGAAAAATATGTTATTTCTAAAATGTTAAATAACTTTTAATCATTTTGTAATTAATTCTATTGATCACATATGTTTTTGAAAGTAACATAATTTTCTCTTCTAAATTGTACTTAAAAAAAATCATTCATATGTTTTTCTTCAAATTGCAATCAACCTTAATTATGTACACAAAATGTTGATATTGATGGTGTTACTATGTTTTGTCAAAATTTCTATCAAGTCAGCGGTTGTTCCGGGTTTCTTAGTTGGATGGCGTTGGAAAGTCACTCCACATCTCCCACCAAAACCGAGAAGGTCTTGTTACCATTCGAGGGAGAAGTGAGGGAGTTGTCTTCAGTTGTCTTATTTTCTAATGGCAACAGCAAACGTAAATAAACCAACATTGAAAATTTTAGAACGTTTGATTTGGTTTGATTAGTAGCAAACGTTTTTACTACCTTCGAGTGTCAGTAAAATATTCAATCAGAAAAAGAGGGGCAAGCATGGCGACGACGTAATCGTGATTATTCGTTTTTTGGTTTCGCAGAGAAATTTTCGCAGAGAGAACACTTGTTGCTAAGTGACGCACCTGCAACGGAAAGGAACCGAGAATTGCACTTTAAAATGTAAAGAAAGGTGATGTTTTTATTAGCGTCTGTGATCTAAAATTGCAGAAAGAGAGGACGTGCATAAAAAACAAAAATACAATATAGTTGTGTTTTAGATTGAGCAAAAAAAACTACTTACAGCCCTAATTGTTGTGAACCGATGCTAAAAAGTGTTTTACTGAGATTCGTTTTCAAAATATCAACAGTTTTAATTTGACATGATTCAATAGGATTCAAGCTATATATCGCCAATAGTGCCAGATTAGAACCAAATTCAAAAAGTAATTCTTGTCGCCAAATTCGTCGTCAACTTGGTGCTATATCATCAAATTGGCGACATATGATGCCAAGTGGTAGCCAAATTATATCATCACTTTAGTTTGCATTGAAATTAACACTGATTTGTCCCAAAAACGTGTAAAAAAACCCTATTGGAACATTCGAATACAACCCTAAGAGGAGGCACTCAACTAGACCCCGCTCAAAGTCTACATACGAAATTTCAACCTTCTACGGTATACCGTTTCTTAGTTATGTGAAATACCGTAACGTACATACACTCGTGGTAATTAGAGCCGCTATGTATATAGGTCGACGGATCAGCTTAAGTTAAGCCATTTTTTATGGTTGAGAGCTAGGGTTACCAGAGCAAAGTTTTGGAATCTACCAAATTGGCCAAAAGTAATATTTTATTGAATAAACTATTCACGTGCCGCAAATAAATGCTCTCAGTGAAAAATCATCAAACGACGATAACTTGCCAGAAAAGACAACCACTCAAACACGCGTTCCGATCCAAAATCGCTGATCTTAAGCTGATGCGTCGACTCGGATATGTAAGACCCTTAGTGGTAATTAATTCGAGGGCCGTTAAAATAGATATTTTGGGTGTCCACATGTTCTAAAGTACATAAAACACCTGCGGTAGGGCCGAGAAAACCACTCACAGTTCATTCACGGTGACCAAAATGGAAATTTATGCCGATATTTGAGTGAAATATTTTTCGCAATCACAATACTTCTTTTACTATGTAAAAGGAAGTAAAAATAATAGGGAAATATCTTGGAGCATAAGAATTGCCATAAAGAACAGAGAAGGTTATCAAAATAAAATAATGTTTACCAAATATTTGGTGACCGCGCCAGATTCCCAATTGTAGAAATATCCCCATGGCGGCAATGAATAGAATGAAAAAATCTCGCTAAGATAATAAAAAAAAGCACCAAATCATGTACTCAGAATGCAAACGTACCATTTTTGTGGTCTAATTTGTTTGGCGGAATTTTTGATATTAGTATTAGACAGTACCTGGACGAGCCGAGCCTCGCTGCTCTATTAAAGAATTATTTTTTTTATCAACTAGTGTTTTTATAAGGTTCGATACTTTTTCTGGGGGCACGGCAGTGCTCCCAGAAAAGGTATCGAACCGAGTCGCCAAGTCGAGAAAAGCAAACCAATTCAAAACTAACACAAGCACAGCTCTACTATCCTTTTCTCGAAGCAACTCACGGCAATTTTGACCCCCTGTAACTTCGTTGTGGGTAAAGCTGAAAGCCTGATTTTTTTAGTGACTAAGGGGACATGCGATTTTCAGCTATAAGAAGCCTACTACTGAATATAGGCCTCCTCTCCCCCACAGATATCCACCTAGGGAATCTCTGAGCTGGTTGCGTATAAATATTTAACGCACGGTATTGCCAAAAAAGTAGTTTCTGAGACCAAACATGGCGACAAAAAATATGAAAAATTGGATTGAAAATGCACTGCCACCTTCTTATAACACTAAAGTTCCAAACAACGAGGATTCTGAATGCAATTAAATCAACATTTAGCTTTAAACTATCTGTTACATTTTTGTTTTTCCACTATACTATTTTCCTGTCATTTATTAAAAGGGTTGCGATTCACGATTTTATCCCAATCGAGATTTTCATTTGGAATAAGTACTTTAAGTGTAGTTGGTCACTTTACGCCAGAAAATGCTACATACAGCATTCTATCCATAGAAACTGATGATCCACAAATCACTCCAACAAATTACAACAACAAAATATAAACAGTCTTAACAAAGTATAAACAGTCTCAAGACATATGCTTTTTCAAAACAAAATTTAGACAGGAAAGAGAAACAATCGTGGCTTGTGTCAAATAAGCCATTTTTGTTGCAAAAGCTTCTTCTCTTGCTTAAGGGAAGCATGCACATCAATCCATTAAAATCTGACTTAAAATATAATTTTAATTTTTGCTGTCAACAGTTTTGTTTAGTTAAAAGATGTCAGTGTAAGTGGGGGTAGAAGTACATTTTTGTTCCTTTTTGGATTTTTGAAGTAATCATGGATGCCCTTTAGTGGTGCTTCAGTTTTGCTAGTCTCCAGTAATTGGCACATGTGCCAAAAGTCACTAATTTGTTGTGCAATGATTCACTAGTTTGATTTCTGATACTTTTTCAGTTACCTATTATATAGGTTGTACTGTTGATTTGAATCCTGTTGATTTGAGTCCTGTTGATCTGTTGATGTTTGTCGAATGGTATCATTTTGCTCATCAAAAGATTATCAGGAGGTTGTTTAGGTAAAAATATTAAGCTGCAGAGTTAAAAAAATAACTATATACATTTATTTACATTAATAAATCACCAGAATATGCAGCGCCTTTTCAACTCACAATCTCCGTTCCTGGAATTCTATTTTTTCTTAAAATTATTATTTCTAGTATTCTAAAAATAAAAGTTTAAGTTATTATTTTTTTTGTCCGCTACCCAAAACCCACAGAATCTACTGGAAAACTTTTAAAAGAAACAATAAAAAACCAAGTCGTTTGGCCATCATAGTCTGACATTACGAATGTTGAGAATAGTTTCTTTTTTAATGGTCTCTCAGAATCATCAGGTAATGTTCCTTTTTCTGTGGAAACAGTTACATAATTCACAAAATCAAAAATACATACCGACTGATGAAACAGCAATAATATCGATATTTTTCCCATGTAACACTACAAATTTATTTTTATTTCTTTAAATACTTTTCAATTTCAAGAGATGTGTGATTTATCATTAATTTATACAAAATTACCGACTTAAAATCAACATTAATTACGTTTTTATGATGATAAAATTTGTATGTAATCTAAAAGTGAAAAATAAAGTTATTTTCCAGTTCTATTAACATGTGCCAATTACTGGATCACAAGTTGTCATACACTGGGGTATCAAGTGCCAATTGCTGGGGATTTTGGTAATATATATATAAATATATATATATATATATATATATATATATATATATATATATATATATATATATATATATATATATATATATATATATATATATATATATATATATATATATATATATATATATATATATATAAGAATTAATGCTAAAATGTATTCATGAATAAACAATCTAAATAAAATTGAAGATGCTAAACACAAGAACATACAAATAAAAAAGGTGAACCAGGGACCAACACTTTCTCATGGGGAGGATTGGTCCCTAAGTTCACAAGGCCCTTTCTGTTTAGCAAGAGGGAAGGTAAGGTCCCAATAACTTGCTACCCTCCCCTAAAGCGTTGGAGGAAAAATTGAACAAGAAAACATACTTGGAAAATAATTCACGAATTTATATATATATCAATTCAAATATGTTTGATTTTAGTGAATTAAATAGATGCACAGATGTGCATTCTTTAATACAAAAATATTTGCAAGTGAATATTTTTTTTCTAAGTAATGAAAACAGAGGTAAGTTTAAGGACAAGATCTTAAAGTGCCAATTCCTGGGGTAGTTACCCTAGTTTTGTTTTAAAAAAAACTATTACGTCGACTTACATAAGTGCTTTTGAATTTGTTTTTAGCCAAGTGTGATTGAAATTAGCCAAAGTGGCTAATATCAGCCAAGCCAGGCAATCCTAAGAAAGTTTAAAATTTTAAAGCGAGAAGAGA
The DNA here is from genome assembly GCF_026930045.1 of Uloborus diversus. Lineage (NCBI taxonomy): Eukaryota > Metazoa > Arthropoda > Arachnida > Araneae > Uloboridae > Uloborus > Uloborus diversus. The sequence goes on along the minus strand of NC_072735.1, from coordinate 81,736,029 downwards.
CAAATTTTCATTGTTATGGTTGCTAACTGCTTGCCTGATGCATTAATTCACAGTTTTTTTCAAGGGTTAACTTAATTAGACTTTATATTAAAAAACTGCTTTTTGTAAAAAATCGCGTTTTTACAGAAAAAACGCTGATGTAGATGAACTTATAGAATGCAAAACTACAATTGAATCCAAAATTTCATCCAACTCGTTAGAGTCGTTTCTGAGATTATATATATACTAGCTTTTACCCGCGGTTTCGCTCACGTTGATGGTTGATGTAGTTTTTTTCAATCAATTCAAGTTAATGGTCACCACTGGAAGAGGTCAGTTACCAAAAAATGGTTTCTCCCAGTTTCGCTGACATTTAAAATGCATCCCCCCCTTTAATATATCAAAAGATATGATGAAAACTGAAAATTGGGGGGGGGGGAATGAAATGTCGGCGAAACTGAGAAGATACCCAAAAAATCACACAACATAAATCAGGAAAACGTTCAGGAGTTGTAAAGAAGTTAGTTTGGGTAATTCTCAAAAATTCCAATTCGAGTGAGGTCAACAATTCTTAAATCACGTTAACCATTTCCCTTATAATCCCCATCCCCGTCAAATGGTGTACAGCGCTACCCCTCCTATCTAAATTATTGTATAACTTCTTACCGGAGAAATAGTCTCGAAAGTAATCAGTCACTACAAATCCAGATTCTAATAATGTCCCTTTAGAGTGAGAACATCAAACTTTTAAAATCCCCCACATGAAGGAAATCAGCTGTTTCTTAACAACATAAACAGTCCTGATTAAAATACCAAAAAAGTTCAGAGTAAAAAATACCATTAAAATCAGAGTAAGCAAAACAGTTTTTTTTTTTTTTTCTAAGTTCCCATTTTAAATGCGGACAATAGTACAAAAAACTTCTCATTTCATATAAATTGAAAAAAAAAAAAATAATAATTGCCTCAAAATTGTGTAAAATAGGAAAATAATCAGTCAAATCCATGTATTACTTGCATATCTTGTGCAAAAAATCTTACTTTAAAATTTAACTTGAGAAAAACCTTGAACAGTCAGACGAAAAGCAAAAATAGTCAACAATACAACAATTGTCGCTATCAGCATGGAGTTGAGATGATACCCTAAATACTATATTGTGTTGAGGAGAGCTTTCGAACATGGAAATAAAAAGCTCATAACTCGTTTTTTATTCAACTTAGAAATATGGAACAGGTGCCATCTTCAGCAGAAAAATCAAAGCTTTCGATGGACATATAATTTTAATATGTGCAAGTATTTTTTCATCCTCATATTACAGAATTTATACGAAAATTGGGTTTTATTGCCCCCGTAGGGGTTTTTTTGGTCCCCCCCCCCACCATAACGGGGTGAAAACTACCCTATGTGTTATTCTGACGTATAAACTATATTATTGAAAAGTTTCATCAAAATCCATTCAGTAGTTTTTGCGTGAAAGAGTAACAAACATCCATACATCCATACAGACAAATTTCCGCATATATATAATAGATAGTAATATATATATACTAGCAAAAATACCCGGCGTTGCCTGGGTCAGTAATAATTATTAGAAAAAATCGTTACTTGCTTTTGCTTTCTGTTTTAAGTGAAAGAATTTAAAACACATCTTTTTGACGTGATTAAAAATCGAGTTTCTTCCTTACCCATAAAACTAAAATAGCAATAAGTATAAAGAACAAAGTAGTATTGATTTAGAAACGAAAGCACTATATTTAAGCATATACACAAATTTAAAAACATGAAATTAATCTTCTCATGTTTAAAAAGATTAATCTGTTGATACTTTTTTTTTTAACATGGAGTCTAAAACCTTCTCTGTATGGCTAATGAAGTACGAAGTGATTAAAAAAAAGTAGCTGCGCTCGTAATCCCCTTATACTTACTTTAGTTATTTCGGGAAATTTCAATCATTGTGCCTCTTGGTGCGATTTTACCGAATTTGCGAAAGTCGTTTCGGGATACCTTCGATGATGCTCCCCCATTCTTTCCTTACTTTGTAAAACGATATATTAATTTTCGTTACAGAGATATCGTCGCCAGATGCTGAGATATTTTTGGTCACCATAAAATGGCGCTAAACAGTTTCATCCGAAATGTTACCGAAATAAGTAATAAAATTTGGTGATTGTTTGAAATTGTGCAAAAAGGAAAATTAATGGAAGTTTTTGTGCTGTTTATGGATTTGCCTAATTTAGTTGCTGGATTATTTAATACAGTAAAAAAAGTCTTTTGAAAATTTTTTGATTGGCGATATTTTGTTTACATGGTGAAAGCTGAGAAACATTATGACGTAGTCTTCGGCTTCAAAAACAGCAACGTTGAAAAAACTGCCAAATGCATCAGCTACGGAAATCTTTCTGCAAATATTTTGGCGATCTGCTGGTTGTTTGGATAATGAGTAAGTGTTCAATCAGCATAAATAATAATAAAAACCATTAATTACATTAAAGTTCCGTTTAAATAGAAAATCATCAGCCAAATCATGTATTATTTGCCAATCTTGTACAAAAATCTTACTTCAAGATTTGACTTGAGAAAAGCCTTGAACAGTCACGAAAAGCAAAGATAGTCAACAATACAACAATTGTCGCTATCGACAGGGAGTTGAGATGATACACTAAATACTGTATTAAGTCGAGGAAAGCCTTCGAACATGGATCTAAAAAGCTCATAACTCGTTTTTTATTCTACTTAGAAATTTCGAACAGGTGCCATCTTCAGCAGAAAAATCAGAGCTTTCGATGGACACATAATGTAAATATGTGCAAGTATTTTTTCATCCCAATATTAGAGAATTTATACAAAAATTGTGTTTTATTGCCCCCCTAAGGGGGTTTTGCCCCCCATAACGGGACGAAAACTACCCTATGTGTTATTCTGATGCATAAGCTATATTATTGTAAAGTTTCATCAAAATCCGTTCAGTAGTTTTTGCGTGAAAGAGTAACAAACATCCATACATCCATCCATACATCCATACATCCATACAGACAAACTTTCGCATATATAATATTAGTAAGATATATATATATATATATATATATATATATATATATATATATATATATATATATATATATATATATATATATATATATATATATATATATATATATATATATATATATATATATATATATATATATATATATATATATATATATATATATATATGAGCCGCTCAGAAGCCAATGCGGTTAAGTCCATTTTTTGATATTTTCTGATTTTTGGAAATTTTGATGAAATAAATAATAATCTTCTTAGTTATTGAAGGATTTTTTTTGTTGGTTACTTTTTTCTAGGTTAGACAGCCCTTTTTTTAATAGCTTCTGAATATATTGTATAATAATTTCAGAAGCCATTGTGAATAAGTCCACCTTTTATCAATATTTTTTTACATAAACTTTGAAATAAAAATTAAATTATTCTTCTTCTTTCGATATTTGTTGGCAACACTGAAAAACAAGAAATTCATAGTACAAGAAGTCATAATCCCAGACGCAGATACTTAAATTCAGATCTTTCTATTGCAAAAATGTATAACCTGTATATCAAACAATGTAATGAAGAGCAAATTGTACAAGTAAAGGAAAAGTTTTTATTACCATATATTTTCGATAAAATTTAACTTACATTTTAAGCAACCTTCAAAAGATACTTGTGCAAAACCTGATTATTTGGTAATAAAAAAACAATCTACAATACATGAAGACAAAAATGCAGCTGAAGTTGAACATGACGAACACTTGCGAAATGCAGAATTTGCCCGTAATAGTATGGCTAATGATCGACTAAGAGCTTGAGACAAAATATACGTGTTTAGTTTTGATTTAGAAAAAGCATTACCATTTCTGAAACTATCCACATCAGTGGCTTATTACAAGAGAAACTTATATGTATACAATCTTGGTTGCCATGATTTAAAGGCTAACGACGGCTACATGTATGTTTGGCCTATAACCCAAGCATTGCGGGTTCACAAGAAGTGTCATCATGTTTAACTAAACACATTAAATTGTACGCAAAGGATTTTCACAAAATTATAATGTATTCAGATTCATGTTCAGGACCAGAATTGAAATATAAAAACTGTTAAGTTTACTGAAATTGGTTCAGAGTGAAGATATAAAAGCTGAATCAATTGAGCTTAAATTTTCATTAAGTGGGCATAGTTATTTGCCCAATGATACTGATTTTGCAGTTGTAGAAGCTTATGCAAAAAAAAAAAAAAAAAAAAAATCCGTATATTTATAACCTAGTTACTGGTATCATATAATACAAAGTAGTAAAAGATACAAAAAAAAACCCCTTTCAGAGTTGTCAAAATGAATCAACAAGAATTTCTTTCCACAAAACCATTGGAAGAAGCTATTACCAACAGAGAAAAATCAACAAGTGCACTAACAGTCAATTGGCTTAATATGAGATGGATAAAATTGGAAAGGTCAAACCCAAGCAGCCTTAAGTTCAAACATAATTTTGATGAGGATGATACCTTTCATGTAATTGATATAAAAATAAAAGAAAAAAATAGATAGGCCAGTAAATTTAAAAAATATAACTCAACCTATATTATATCCTAATGGTAGAACAATTTCAAGAGAAACAAAAAAGACATCATATGTTTATTAAAGTATATACCTCCAATTAAACACGACTTTTACGGGACATTAAGGACAACACATGGAGATCAAGATTTACATTTAAATAACTCGGAAGAAGATGGTGTTTGTTGTGATGAATAAACATAAAACTTATGACAATAAATGCTATTTTATTATTTTTACATAAATTTCTTATCTTTTTCTGCTGCCAAAAGGTATAAGTCCTAAAATTTTTAAGATGCTGTCATTATTTCAATAAATACTTACGTTTTTATTTACACATCCTGTACATATCTTGATTTTTTGCAGAGTTTACACCTCGAAAAAAGATTTTATACACTTTTCTAATTAAATTAATAAACCAAGAATTTTAAAAACTAATGTATCAAAAAACATTAATTTTCTCAATTTTTGTGTTTTGGACTTAACCACATTGGCTTCTGAGCGGATCATATATATATAGTATATATATATATATATATATATATATATATATATATATATATATATATATATATATATATATAATATATATATATATATATATATATATATATATATATATAATATAATATACATATATATATATATATATATATATATATATATATATATATAAATATTATATATATATATATATATATAATATATATATATATATATATATATATATATATATATATATATATATATATATATATATATATATATATATATATATATATATATATAGTATGTATGTATTATAAAATCTGTGCGGACGTTTGTCACCATAAGGCTTTTAAACGGCTGGACCGATTTTGATCAAATTTTTTGCGTGTAATTAAGTTGTGGCAAGCATGGTTTCGAAGCGCGATGGATCGAATAGGAAACGTTTTCGTTAATTATTTAATTAATTTAAAGATTGGATGGTTATATCTCCCAAATGATTAATATTTATTTTAACCTATTGTTGAGCGAGAACTGAAATAAATATTTAACCCATTGCCAAAGGACAATAAGAAAGCCATCTCTGCTTTTTGTAATGAAATTTCCTACTGTGATATGTCAATTGAGAATAGATAAAAGGTAGAGAGAGAGAGAGTGAAGCCTTCATTTATTGAAGGCAACGATATTTAAGTCCCGTTTTATATTTTAAAGTAAAGTACTGGCAGGTTCACGTAAAACGTGTGTTCTGTCGTCGTAGTTGAACCATGTGACCGGATCGGCGCTTTAGGTTTTCCTAACCAAATGATCAGAAAGTACCGTACCTATAGCAACATTTGTTTCTCGGCTGAAATCCATCTGATTTTTGGTACCAATGTCAAGAATACTTTAAGGATTATCTAACTAATCAGTATATTATTAAAGGAAAAGATGATGGAATTTAAAGACGAAACAAATTTTATTTTCGTCCAGATAAATTACAACAGGGTAGTTCTGTACACAAAAGATCAGTGCAGTGGAAGATCTTAATCTTGGGTGGAAAGAACAAATTAAGCAATATAATATAGCAATAAGTTTTGAAAGTTTTCGTTTAAAAGACCGGACCGCTAATCGGTCGGAATTAGTTTCGCTCACTGATCGGCTGGATTACAGTAACGTGGTGGCTTGGCGACTTTGGCTATAAACAACAGAGTTGCGTGATCATTTGTTTACATTTTAAAGCTACTGTTAATGTAATGTATTGTATTTTTTGTTTATTTGGCGAAATATTTCAAATTGCAAAGAATTGCTTTTCGTTTTAAAAGGTTTTTAGTGATTTTAGTTGAAGAATGTTTATTTTACAACGGGAGAGAAGGGGGGGGGGGAGGGATGAGCGACTTTCGCTTATTCAGAGAGCTATTTTTACCTTTATCATTTTTTTAAACGATATCCTTTCGATTGTTTTATCTTTTCCATATGGGGAATGTTGCAGCGGGATTTCCCGTTTGTTCTAGATGGGTAGTTAGTTTTTTACAATTAATATCTGAGGACGCTTTTTATCCTTTGAGTATGGCTAAAGGAACAAACCAGCAAGTACGGGAGAAAAAATAGTTAATGAAACAACTGCTCAGTGGGAATCAGATAAATCAAGTTGTAATAAATATACGCATTCTGACACCAAGCAGCTTAAAAAATTTTCTTTTTACTTATTTTTTTTCAACAAAACAGTTCAAACATTTGCTAGTTTATTGAAAATTTTTAACTTTTCAATTTACAAAGTTTGAACAGAACAACGTCTGTCGGGTCCTCTAGTATATATATATATATATATATATATATATATATTATATATATATATATATATATATATATATATATATATATATATATATATATATATAGTCACAAAAATTCCTCGTTTAAAGATAGAAATCCATAATAAATATAATCGGAAGAAACGGTTACAACAATGTTACTAAGGCTTATTTTCATCTTATTTTAATCAATGCAAACTATATAATATTTATCTATTTCAGCCATTGCTCGAAATTTTAATGTATATTATCAGACATTCCACGTGAAAAAGCAGATTTGTGTTTAGATTTCGTTATAACAATTTTAAGTTTGGAGTTTAGTATCGTATATGAACTGCAGCTGCGTCGTAAGTTTTCACTTTTCTTCTGCTTCGAAATATTATTATATATTATGCCTATGTTTTTTTTTTTTTTTTTGAAGTAAAACGTTAACAATACATAGAGCATTTCAATGGATATATTTGATTTTTTTCGAGGATTTAACTGATTTATCTCAAAAAAGCAGATGCAAAAATAAACCATTTTGTTGAAACCTTGGATAAACGCGAGAACGATATTATAGATTTTGTTCGAAAAAAAGTCGAGCAGATATTAAGTGGCAAACTACTTGATGGTGAATTAAATAGTGAGACAGAAAACATTTCTGAAGATTCCAACTACAATTATAACTCATTGCTTTTGCCTTTTACCAGTGGCCGAGCTCATGTCCATAAGAAGGCAAAAAGCCAAAGCTGTACGCCTACCAAAAATTTGGACCTTCCTCCAAATAATAATTATCTCGAAAGTTTTAAAAAAAGATTTTGAACAAACAGTTTTCAAAGAAATATCATACCGAGAAAAAAAAACTTTTCTTTGTCAAGAGACATAAAATCGGAATTAACATGTCAAGAAGAGTTAACTTCCAGTGATTGCAACTCAAACCGGGTAGGAAAATTCCGGTACAATGTCGGAATTAACGCGTCAAAAAAGAGTTAAGCCCCAGGGATTACAACTCAAACAGGGAAGAAAACCCCGATATAGTGTTGAATAAAACATGTATTTTTGCAAAGCGGATCACTGAAACTGAAAGATTCAAGCTATGTACTTGAGAATCTAACCTCTTTAGCTATGAAAAATGAAGCCAAAGAAACACATTACTACCAACATTGATTTGATACCAAAATTACAAGGTTCGAACTATCCATTTGAGAATCCGACTTCCATAACTTTGGAAGATGATGTCAAATAATGAAAACGCTTTTTGTTTCAAGTTATAAACAAATCAACTCATTGAGAAATATCAATGATATTTCTGACGCTAATGTTACTTTCAAAGATGAACAATACATGACATATGACAGCTTCAATTCAGCTTGGCAAGCAGCACAGAATGTCGAAAACAATAATACAATATTAGTAAGTACTCGAATCAGTAGTGTCAAATACTGAAACAGCTAGCAGTATCAGGTAATGCGTCACAAAGCCTGGATCAAACAAAAAAGCATGTCGGAAGGAAGTATGGAGGCACAAACTTCAGATTATTCTATTAAAACTGCTTCTTCGTCTTCTAACGAGCATTTACATGTTAATGCTGCTAATTTCTCTTCCATTAGCGTAACTACTAATATTGCTACTGAATCTGATGAACCTTCGTCTTCAAACCTGCTGTCAGCCCATACACTTAGCGAAACCAGTAACATCAGTACTGAATCGGGCCATCTTTCTACTTCAAAAACGCGAACAACCTATACACTTAGCGAAACCCACTAATATTAGTACTGAATCTGACCATCTGCCGACTTCAAACATGCAGGCAGCCCATGCGTCGATGCATTCATTTTCAACAAAAATGAATTTAGATTCAGCTTTCAGAGGAAAACGCTCGAAACCACGTGTTCGCAGCATGAAACGGAATATTTCAAAGACAAAGGCATTGATAATCCATTAAAAAAAAAATCTGGTTAGCTTGAAAAATCAAACGGTTACCAAGAAAGGACCAAAAGCTAAAGCATTATTCCAACTCGCAAACATAAATGGTTTTAATACAATAGAGAAGAACTCAAATACTCTTCTTCAAACTCACAATAGAGATAGTACTGCCGATTCAAATAATGACTTGAATTTATTGAAAGGATGTTTTGACAAATACGACTATAAAATGCGGGGAAAATATGCGTCTAAGAAAAATGAATTACAGAGAAGCTAAGACAGATTTTGTTGGGTACAATTTGAGATCAAGGAGAAGACGGAATAAGCGTTAAAAATGAAAGGAGAGTACATTTTACTCTTAAAATGATTGGAGGTACTCGTAAGAAATCTGCCCATATAATGTCACCAAGAAAACAGAATACTGCGAAAAAACTCAGGCATCCCATGACAAAATCAGTACCTGCCAATGAACCGATGCCTAGAAAGCAGGATATTAAGAAAAAACGTAGTCATCCCATGACGAAATCAGCACCAGAGAAGCGACATTGTAAAAACAAAATTGAGATATCAGAAACAGGAAGATTTTCGAATATTAATCGCAACTCTTTGCTCCAGAAAGCTAAACATAGAAGAGAAATTCATGAAGAAAGAATGAGGAAAACAAAAGAAAAAAGATTATTACTAGAACAAGAACGGAAAGAAAGAGTTCGTCAGAACGAGTTGAAGCTCAAGAAAAGGTTCGATCACCATGAAGAGGTGATGAAGCAGAGAACTGTAAAACATAGATTGAAATCGTGCAAGAGACTAAAACTTACCACAGTGGCCATTTCGAGTTCTGAGAGTTCCATTTCAACTGATGTTCCAGACAAAAGTTCTAGGGATATTCAGCCTCATAGTGTCAGAATATTGTCAAGCAAGAATTCAAAAAGCTCAAATTATGAGAATGAAAAAGAACCAGAGAAAAGGCTTTCTGGAAGTATTACTGTGAGTAAATCTATAATGCCTTCTCTGCCAAATATAGTAACAATGCCAGAAAAAACTGTGAAAGAGTCTTCGCTGAAACGATTGAAAATATCAAAACTCACGAAAACCACTGTAGGAAAGTCATCAACAAGCTATAGTCATTGCAGTATGGGCTCTGTTACTTATAAAGGCCAAATAATGTCACCGAAAACTACAGATGGAAGTTTAAGTGACAGTATAGTGCCTAAAAGTAGAGCAATTGATTTAGAACTAAAGAGTGAAACTAACGAATCCGTTTCGTTTTCTCAATTTTTCAACCAAACTCTAAAGAAAAAACAAGAAAGTCCTGCACCTGTCAAAGACGATAAAACACTTGTTTTAGCTGAAATATCTGTTGAAGGTAAAGTAAAGAAAGAATTGTCCAGACATGAAAATGAAAGTCGTGATCAAGCCAAGCTACCAATGAGCTCTACAACAAATAAACCGAGTTCTTCAGACAACGAAGCTGCTTCTACCATTAAGAAATCAAAACCTACTCAAAAGAAGGAAAAGAAAGAAAAAGCTCATTTGCACCCAGCTCCTAATTTAGGAAAAGTGGAAGCGACAAAATGCTGTGCTGTTGCAAATCTTTCCAACCTTAAGGGCACAGTTTTAGAGAATGAAAATTTAATGAATCAGGAAGCGGACGAAACTTCGAAGTCAAATCTTGTGCAACTTTTGTATCTAGGGAACGTGCCGAACCCAGAACCTAAAGGGATGAAGGGCTGTGTTGTAGCCAAAAAGAAGTCCAGTGAAACTGAACGTATCCGAATTGTTAAACCAAAAGTTAAGGAAAACGAAAACTTGAATAATCTTGAACATTTGCTTAAATCAAAGCATTCGAAGTCAGAAAAACGAAATTCTAAATCTACTCCACATAAACGTACACATGATATAACTTCCTACAGGATTTCAGATGCAACCGAAGACAGCCCAGACGCGATAATGCGGATACGACACCCGATTCCATCGTGGGCAACGGGCATAGCACTTAAATCGGCATTAATACGGCAGTTTCACAGCTCCCAAGATGTGACACAAATCTTTGGAGACATTTCAAAATGTGAAGTTAATTTAGCTGATATTTTCGGAAAAAATAAACCGAAGTATCATCGCAGAACGAGCTCCGCGAACTGGAGTATAAACGACGATTCACCGAAATCTCGCATACTTAGCATGCATACTTAGCATTTCGTTTTCTATATTAAAAGTTGTGACATTTTAAGCCTCCCGTCATAAAAGTTGGAAGACCTTAATAGAAAAATGTCGACCTGAGTTACTAATTTTTTTTTTCTTTTTCAACCAAACAAAACCCAATGAAAAACTTGTTTTTTGTTGTCCAATCTAAAATTTCATTTCGGTATTTCCCCAGTTTTTCGGTTCGGTTCCTCTCCAGTTTCACCGACATCGACCCCCCCCCCCCCCGCTATTTCTTAGTTTCCTCACATGTGCTTTGATGTATTAAGGGGGGGGGGGTTGAAATGTCGAGGAAAGTGGGGACTAATCAAAATTTCGCAATATTATCAAAGTTGCCCCCAAAAAATTGTAAAAAAAATGTCCTTCGACATCTAATAGAAAAATTTTAATACTAATGGAACGGTGGTAAACATATTTGGCAGTACGTTAAAATTCAGTTTAGATTTTTAGTGCTCAATCGCAGCCTGTAAGCGGCTTTCAGGAATTCAGATTTTTCTGAATTAATGAATTTATTTTATTGTTGTTTCAATAAAGATTATGAATGTCTACAATTGTCTGATTTTCCCATCTCAGATTAATTGAGGCAGTGAGAAGTAAAGGGACACCAGTTAAAAATTGTTAGATTTATTTAGAAGCTAAACAGCTTCACATACATAGAGGACTGCGTGCCAAGCCCCTTGCCTCCGGACACCCACAGGATAGATTTACAACACAAGAGAAGGAAATAAAACCCAGGACACAGGCGGGAATCGAACTCACGACCTCCGGCATAGAAGATGAAGCTTCTAACACAGAGCCACGGAGGCCCTAAAATTTGAGATAAAAAGTACAAATGGTAGAGGAACCTGTTTTCGGATATGAGATAGTAGTAGTAGCCCTGTTAGGTGCTGAGAGACAGCAAGATTTAGAACAAATTTTCAATGAAAGTCTCCGTAACACCTGAACTTTGAACACGTTTCACTCAAAAAACTTTCAAAGGCCCTTTTGTATCCCTTTTCATCTCACTGCGATGTTTAGTGACTTGTTTTCTTTATTCCTTCGCAAAAAAAAAAAAAAAAAAAAATCTTACTACTATTATATATGCGAAAGTTTGTCTGAATGGATGTATGGATGTATGGATGTTTGTTACTCTTTCACGCAAAAACTACTGAATGGATTTTGATGAAACTTTACAATAATATAGCTTATGCATTAGAATAACACATAGGGTAGTTTTCGTCCCGTTATGGGGGGCAAAACCTCTTTAGGGGGGCGATAAAACACAATTTTCGTATAAATTCTCTAATATGGGGATGAAAAAATACATGCTCATATTAACATTATATGTCTATTGAAAGCTCTGATTTTTAATACGCTTTTATTAACTTCGCCTGTATGTATGTATGTATGTATGTATGTATGTATGTATCTTGTAATTGAATCTTGCAGCTCAAATTTCACCCACTTCCTGCGATCGTATTCTTTTGAAATTTGGTACGCGACCTCAAACCCGATGACAATGCAATATTATATAATCAAATTACTTAATTAACTCTTTTAATTGTTAGTTTCCTCTAATTTTAATCAATATTTTAATACGCTTTTATTAACTTCACCTGTATGTATGTATGTATGTATGTATGTATGTATGTATCTTGTAATGGAATCTTACAGCTCAAATTTCGCCCACTTCCTGCGATCGTATTCTTTTGAAATTTGGTACGCGACCTCAGACCCGATGACAATGCAATATTCTATAATCAAATTACTTAATTAACTCTTTTAATTGTTAGTTTCCTCTAATTTTAATCAATATTTTGGCATAAATCCAACAATGTGAAAAAGAGAAAATTTTAAAAAATACATTATAAAATGCTCGCAAAAATTATTTAAAAATATCTACAAAACCTCTAATTTTTCTGCATCAGACAAAATATGTTCCAATGTTCCAAGGTAATTAGAACATGAAATATAATTGTTTTTAACTAATTTCATGCCAAAATTTAGGTGAGCCTTCAGTTTGAAATTCATCGCTGATCAGACCATTGTTGAACAAAACTTTTATTCAAATGCATCTCAAATTATCAAAGTAATATAAATATGATTTCCGCAAACATACATTGATGACTCACAGTAGCTTCGCATCGGGGTGCCCTTGTCTTAACTTTAAGATATTACTTCGCACTCGTTTTATAAATAATTTCGTCGCCTGATCATTCTCCAACATGAGACTAAAAAACAGAAAAATAAAATAATAGTTTAAAAAACTAAAAAAACACCCTTTTTTATCAAAATGAACTAAAAAGTGAAAAATAATCTTTGGATGATAGTAGTTGACCAATCACTTAATTTTAATGTAATACAAAAAAGCTGGGGGAGCTTCTTATCAGTTGTCTTGAATTTCTTCCATTTGTTGTCCAAGCAAAAATGTAAATAAACAGCACTCCACGCTTTTTTGTATTACATTAAAATTAAGTGATTGGTCAATTACTATCATCCAAAGATTATTTTTCACTTTTTAGTTCATTTTGATAAAAAGGGTGTTTTTTTAGTTTTTTAAACTATTATTTTATTTTTCTGTTTTTTTTTAAGGTGGCACCTATTCGAAATTTCTAAGTAGAATGAAAAACGAGTTATGAGCTTTTTAGTTCCATGTTCGAAGGCTTTCCTTAACTCAATACAATATTTAGTGGTTTGGGGTCAAAATGTCGCCACCGAAATGTCGCGGGACAAAATATCGCGGCCAAAATGTCGCCGGGCCAAAATGTCGCTTGTCCAAAATGTCGCCTGTCCAAAATGTCGCCGGCCCAAAATGTCGCCGGCCCAAAATGTCGCCGGCCCAAAATGTCGCCGGCCCAAAATGTCGCCGGCCCAAAATGTCGCCGGGCCGAAATATCGCCGGTCCAAAATATCGCCGGTCCAAAATGTCGCCGGTCCAAAATGTCGCCTGTCCAAAATGTCGCCGGTCCAAAATGTCGTCGGTCCAAAATGTCGTCGGTCCAAAATGTCGCCGGTCCAAAATGTCGTCGGTCCAAAATGTCGTCGGGCCAAAATGTCGCCGGGCCAAAATGTCGCCTGTCCAAAATGTTGTAGATCCAAAATTCGTTTATTCAGTTGGTAAGAAAAATTTAAATGTACAAAAATGATGTTTAACACCAAATTTGCAGAATAAATGGTTACTCCTTTAATGAATGTCTCCGTTAAAAATGGAACTGGACTAACTGAGTTTCATGATAAATTCTAAAAAGATTATTCCGTTTTGATTCGCAACCCTCGGCTGTTTTTCAGCAAACAAATAGAATACAAGCGTTACGTTATCTTATTTCTTGTGACTCGCTATCTACCAACTGTAAAACGTTCTGACGATGTTCAGTTCTGACGTTCGCTAAATTATTTTAAACTTTTCTTCAAGAATAGTGTGCGTTTGTATGTGACCGATTTTTTGGGGACATTCTACGTCAAAACCTGTAGTAAGAATTCGAACGATACCCGCAAGTACTCATATATGATTTAGGGCTGCGTGGTTTTTTGCGTCAATTCGTTCAAAATAGTGGAGTAACTGAACGTTTTCATCGATATGCGTGACTGTCATTGCTCAAAAAAATGATGAAAGGAATCAAATAAAATGTTAGGAAGCAGCAGGGGGACAGATTTTGGGCTCAATAACACTAGAGGGAGGAGCAATCGAATGTTTTTTCCTTTCTTTTTTATTATCTGTGATTGATATATCTCAAAAAGTAATACAGTAGACCCTCGTTTTCAGTGGGTTTATTTTACGCGGTTTCGATTATACGCGGTTGAAGATTTGACACCTTTATTTTATTTACGCAGATGAGTTTCGGTTTTACGCAGATGCGGCAATGCAAACAGGTAACATTTTCCTCTCTTTCAAAACCCAAGCTCCTAAAGATTGCAGATTACACGTAACTAACTGCATTTTGGCGTGCTAATAATCGAACTTGGGTCCTAGGAGACATTTTATGCGATTGGTTCCAGAGCTTTTTCCATCAGAAGTAAAGTGATTAAACTCACACAGTTCAGAACTCACTGGAAGAAGAGCTTTTAGGAGTGACAAAGGAGGTCAAAACCAACGTGGATACCGACTCCGGTGACACACAACCAAAAACGCTCACATTGAAAATTTTCGAACCATCCGTAGACAATAGGAATGATCTTTCTGATTTGTTAGTGAAAGAAGATTCTATCATGGAAATGACGCAAGTGATCATGGATGAGTTAATGCTAAGCAAAGAATTGGAGGAAAAATTCTTAATGACTACCAAAAAAACTATCATAGTCAGCTCTTCTTCATAAACACAACACGAAATTAGTTTGTTTTCTTTATGCATATTGTGCATAAAAATTGATATAAGTACACATTAAACTTATTATACAATTAGTCATCACTAGAATGAAGTATTTTTTTTAATCTACGGAACCTAATTCCTATTTTGACACTAATATTAGGTCTCAATTTACGCGGTTTCGATTTACGCAGCATTTCCGTGGAACATAACCCCCGCGTAAAACGAGGGTCTACTGTACAAGGGTTAAAACAAAATTTGGTCTATAGGTATATCTTAAAGGGCGAGTTGCTCATTTATTTTTGACTTCAGTCATCCCAAAAGGATGGATCACAGAATAATTTTTATCGTTTTATGTGACTGCTATATCTCAAGAAGTAATGCGAGGATTCATACAAAAATGTAGTATACAAGTGAAATTAAACGAAAACAAGCCTTATTTTTGTTCTAAGTTGAGTTTCGTAATCGTTTACGTGAGTCAGTGTAATTAAATAAACAATGAAAAATATACTGAATTTATATATGAGAGGTTGAGCATGATATCAATAAAATCTAAATTAGCCGTGTATTCCTCTCATTTTTGTAGCACTTTAACTAGCGTGAGTGTTAAATAAAAACTGAGTTTGCATTCTTATATAATTTGCGTAGTAAAAATTCACTAATTAAAACAGCAATTTTTTCTGAGAGAGAAAAACTTATTTGTTTATTATTATCAATATTCTTTTCTTTCTGAATTACCAAGCTATATTGAGCTGGAACTATTACTTTTTGAAACTCATTTTAAAAATAAGTCTAGGTCAAAATTGATCTGAATAATCTCATTGATATCAGTTATTTCACCCTACATTATGAAATTTTTTCTTTTCTATTTAAAATTGGAAAATGTGATTAGCTGACAAGCGCTACTTCGCATGCATGAAAGTATCCTCTTGAAAACCTTCAATAAAATAGCTGTTCTGAAATTGTCCCTTGATGTTCTATCGAATATATAAATTTCATGAATGTTGAGAATTGAAAATATTTGTCATCGCGTAGAGTCGTTTTTCAAAAATCTGAGTGAAAGACATCTGTTTTAGCAGTTACGGGTTTCATTGATTTCAAAAGATTTGACGGTGAACATTTCGACGTAATTTCAGAATTTTACTCATAAGAGATGAGAGTTCCCACGGCAGTTTTGATCTTACTTTAACCAACGTATATCTCACTGAAAACGCAGTTTTTTTTTTTTTTTTTTTTTTTTACAGTTCTTAGGGTAATGTTGATAAATCTATGAGAAAATTAAATTTCATTAAGATACTTTTCTACTTTATTTCCACCCTGGCCCGTGACTTCGAATTTTTCCAGTGAAAGGGGAGAGGGAGGATAACGGGCGTATGTATAACCAATGCAAATTTCATAGGGTTGCTATAAAAACCACTCCCACTTGTATATAAAAAAAAATTCAAAGTCGAGGGCCATTCCGCCTGATCCCCTAAATCACTGACCTGTCGCTACCTTAATAATATGCTAGAGTGAAGGAGTTATTTGTTTTTACTTCATTACGCCAAAAAATACAAACCGCCTATTCTCTTGCCATATTCAAATTGCGCTATTCGCGTTTAGAACAGTTTAGTTTTACTTCCATACCAATTTTTTGTCTGAATCCTGGCGTTACATCTTGATCCTTTATGTTACATCTTGAGTATTATTATTAATCAGATTAAACGAGAAAGAGAATTCCGTTGCAGCAGCCTTTCACATGTTTACGTTTGTAATAGTATACAGAAAAACGTATGTTTTTCTGAAAACTATTAATTTTCTGGAATTAATCTGATGTTTACGAATTAAGACAGGAGAAAACGTTTGGAATTTTTGAAGGAACTTACTTTGAAAGGCAATTAATATTCTTTCGCAACTTTTATGCTGGAAAGCATCGACGTACATTTAAATTTTTTGTACAAATTGAACTAGCGAATTTTAGGCCGGCGACATTTTGGACCGGCGACATTTTGGGCCGGCTACATTTTGGGACGGCGACATTTTGGAACGGCGACATTTTGGGACGGCGACATTTTGGACCGGCGACATTTTGGACCGGCGACATTTTGTACAGGCGACATTTTGGACCGGCGACATTTCGGGCCGGCGACATTGTGGACCGGCGACATTTTGGACCGGCGACATTTTGGGCCGGCGACATTTTGGGCCGGCGACATTTTGGCCGCGACATTTTGTCCCGCGACATTTTGGCCGCGACATTTTGGGCGTATACCTATTTAGTGTATCATCTCAACTCCCGTTCGATAGCGACTATTGTTGTATTGTTGACTATCTTTGTTTTTCGTGACTGTTCAAGCCTTTTTTCAAGTCAAATCTTGAAGCAGGATTTCTGCACAAAATTGGCAAATAATACATGGATTTTGCTGATTATTTTCCATTTTAATGGAACTTTGAGGCAATTATTTTGTTTATTTATTTATTTGTATTGACTGGTATTTAATCGATCAACTGGAATCTAGCCAAACTTTTTTTGTAGAATCATTTCAATAGCTAAGGCATTTGGCATTTTTTTCAACTGTCGCTGTTTTTGAAGCTAAAGACTACGCAATACTGTTTCTCGGTTTTCACCATGTAACCAACTATCGCCATTTCTTTAATATTTGTTTCTTGAAATTTGTTAACACGTAAAATAATTCGCCAACTAAACTAAGCAAATCCATAAACAGCGCAAAAACTTCCATTACTTTGTCTTTGCACACAATTTCAAACAATTGCCAAATTTTTTACTGTTTATTGGAAACATTTCGGAGCATCATTTTATAATCACCAGAAGTATCTCAATATTTGGCGACACTATCTCTTCGATGAAAATTAGCAACTCAAAGTTTTACAAAGTAGGGAGGGGGAGCCTCATTTAAGGTATCCCAATACGATTAATGCAAATTTAATAACATTTTAAATCGCAGTAAGGGATTACGGGCGGCTACGTTTTTCAAAAGTTTGTACTTCAGTAGCAATATAGAGAAGGTTTTACACTGTGTTGGGAAAAAAAGATTTAACTTTTTAAACAAGTGAAGTTTAATTTCATATTTTGGAAATTCCTCAAATTTGTGTACGCTTAAGTATCGTTTTTTCGTTTCTAAAAGAGTACAATTTTGTTCTTCATACTTATTGCCATTTTACTTTTATGGGTAAGGAAGAAGCTCTATTTTTAATCACGTCAAAGCGGTGTGTTTTGAATTATTTCAGTTACAGCAGAGAACGAATAAAAGTAGCGATTGTTTCTCATAATTATTACAGACCCAGGCAACGCCGGTTACTTTTGCTACTTACAATTATCTGGCAACTAAATAAAGTTATGAAATAGAATCTGCCCCTACCCTCAGTTACCGTCTAAGAAAGATTTATTTTTCGCCAGAAACGGCCAAATACATGCAAAACATTTTCTTTGTAGCATCTTCTGTTCGGAATTAAAAATCATATCTTATGAATATAGATTAACCAAACATTTTACGCAGTTTTATAAACTTGACAAATCTCTGGCGAATGTATGGTACTGTGGTCCTTTGGCGATTAATAATGGATTTGGATTTATTATTTTACATTTTAACGCTGATTTTAATTACAAAAATATAAAATAAAACTAAACAAAATAAAATTTTAAAAACTTATTTGATAGGAAGAGTTATGATAACATGTTCGGGACGAGTGTTCAAAAATTTTGGCGCTACAGCCATTACAAAAGTTGCATTAAAATATAAAATTCCGCCAAATTAATTTTGGTAAAAAGATCATTAAGTACTATGAGGTATTGAAGTTAAAATTAATCCGCCAAATTAGTGTAACAACTCTTAAATAACATTAAAACAACGATTAAAATGTAAATTAATCCACCAAATTTTTATCTCCAGTCTTACCAGGCGACTACGTTAGTGCATCGGCGAATTATTTAAAATTTTTATGAAACTTTTCATTTTCTTTTTTCTTTTTTTGTGTGTTAATTTTTAAGGATTAATCACGCTGACTAGGATTTTGTGGAATTAATGTCCCTATTTTAATGGCGACAATGGAGAATATTGCTCTTTCTTTTTTTTCTTTTATTTCGTTTTTGTTTTTTTATTTGTTTTTATCCTATCGGACCTGTACTGATGAAGATTTTTGGAAATAATCATGACTGAGATCATCAGAGGGAAAGGTTATTTGATAACGTTGATGGAGATCATTCTAATAGAGACTTTTGGGAATTTTTCTCCTTGCGAAATGAGAAGTTTTTTGTACTATTGTCCTTATTTAAATGGGAACTTAAAAAAAACTGTTGTCCTTACTCTGATTTTAATGGTATTTTCATTCTGAACCTTTTGGTATTGTAATCAGGAGCGTTTACGTTATTTAGAAATAGTTGATTTCCTTCTAATGGGGATTTTAAAGGTTTGATGTTCTCACTCTACATGGACATTATTAGAATCAGGATTTGTAGTGATTGTTGACCCTATTTTGGAACGATATCTCCGGTAAGAAGCTATCCCAACAAAACATAAATGTGAAAAAGAAGCCAAGTTCGGTCGAAATAAGTTTTGGGGTGGACGGTGTCACCGACAAAAATAGTTCAGATCTAAACGGTTACCAAGTTCCATTGCAGTTCCACATAGATGTTGGATTTTCCCATGTTCTTCAATTCATTTAGAAAACAATTTTTTACTTTCTTTGATAATGGATTTTAAACTTGCGGCAAGTTCTAGTCATCGCTATTTTTTTTATTATTTTGTATTTTTTTCAAACTTGCCAAGTTTTAAATCCAATATCAAAGAAAGTAAAAAATTGTTTTCTAAATGAATCGAAGAACATGAGAAAAATCCAACATCTATGTGGAACTGCAATGGAACTTGGTAACCGTTTAGATCTGAACTATTTTTTATCGGTGACACCGTACACCCCAAACCTCATTTCGACGGAACTTGGCTTCTTTTTCACATTTATGTTTTGTTGGGATATCATTACTTTTTGAAAAGCTAAATCAAATGTTATGTTCTAATTCAGACGATTATAAATGCAAAAGCGTATAGAACTATATGATTTCCTTTTTTTCCCCTGCTTCTACGGTTCACTGGTTTGAGGTTTCTCTTTACTAGAAATTTGAAGATATTTTGATAGCTGGGGACTTGGCGCGATCGCCAATTTTAGGCAGTAATCGTCTGTTTTTCCCATTTATCAGCAAGGCCAAAGTACAATGGTCTTTGACGTCCTCAAATTTGTCGACAATTAGGAAAATTACTGACTCATCGCAAAATCTGTCTGGAATTTATTGTTCAGGGGGGTAATCATAACGTAGATCGTAAAATATGCAGAATTGGCGAAAATATTTCTCAATTGTTAAATCATTGCTGCCATTTTTGCTCCTCCTGCAAAATTTTGCATTTAATTGAGATCTAAAGATTTTATAAATTTTAAAGCTGGTTATTTTTGATTTTAAAGGCTTAGCTCTAAAATTTGTAATTTTAATTATTTGATTGATCATTTTTCATTCTAGCGGAATTGAAAGTATCGTTTAAAGCCCCATTTTGGTTAGAAATTTAATTTTTAATTTAAAACATCAACAACCTTGTTTTGGCAACGTTTGACGAGCCCTTTTGTTTTGATTTATTTTGCGAAATATTTTACAATCGCGCGGTAAAGTGATTACGCCGTGATACTTATAAAAAAAAGCGTAATTTTTTGCTATTTTAATGTAGTTTTTTGACTTTTTAGATTTTTCCCTTTGCATATGCACGAAAATCTATCTTTATGCCAAATTTCAAGTATTTGAGACACTTGGAAGTTCGTAAACATTTTGATGAGTGAGTGAGTGAGTCGGTGTTAAAAATGACACTTTTCAGATCTTAATAATTCCATAACTATAAGAGGTACACTCATGAAATTTAGGATTATAGATCTACTATGCAGCTCTAATAGACGTACAAAATTTCAAGCACGTAGATTTAATATTTTTTGAGAAATGAGGGGATCAAAAGTAGCTTGAAATGGTTCGTGTAAGATACACACTGGCAGATGTGTCACCTTATTTCCGAACTTGGCTGACACACTGCCGTGTGTCTAAATACATTATATAATAATTTAGATAGCCGGTGTAGCGCTGGATATTGTTTGACGGAGATGGGGATTATAAGGAAACTGTTTCACTTTATTTAAGAATAGTTGACCTCACTCGAATTGGATTTTTTGAGAATTACCCAAACTAACTTCTTTAGAACTCCTGAACGTTTTCGTGATTTATTTTGTGTGATTTTTTGGGTGTTTTCCCAGTTTCGCCGACATTTCATTTACTCCCCTTCCCCCTGATTTTCAGTTTTAATCATACCTTTTGATACATTTAAAGGGGCAGGCAATTTGAAATGTCAGCGAAACTGGAGACAAACCATTTTTTGGTAACTATTTGATATCTTCTTGTGTTGACCGTAAACTTGAATGGATTGAAAAAAACTACATTAACGTGAGCGAAGCCGCGGGTAAAAGCTAGTTATTAAATAAAAACAAAAAACCCGACTACGTAAAAACTAAAAAACTAAAAAGAAAAAATATAACCCCAGTAGTTTAGAACATTATTAAGTGCTTCGGAATAACTACACTATTGAAATAATTTTATAATCGATACATACGTAAGACAAATCATAAATTCAAAAGCAGAATAGAAGGATCAACAGTAGGGGTCCATTCAAATTTAACTGGGTTCCTTGATTGGTCAAAAAGGAATGGGCCCCGATTGTTGATCTTTCTATTCTGCTTTTGAATTTATGATTTGTCTTATGTATGTATCGATTATAAAATTATTTCGATGTTGTAGTTATTCAGTAGTACTTAATACTATTCTAAACTACTGGGGTTATTTTTTTCTCTTCAGTTTTTTAGTTTTTACCAACGCAGTCGGGTTTTTTGTTTTTATTTAATAATTATTTTTATTTTACACTTTTTAGTTTATTCATTGACTTAGTTATTATGATTATATATTACTAGGCAAGCCGTTTTCTTTCGGTACCGATTTCTCCACTGTTTGTGAACCGATTTCCTTCATTCTTTTTTTGTTCAGTAGCTATTGCCGAGTTTTAGTATCAGCAATAAAATTTTTTGAAATCGAACGCTAATTAACAGAGACATTAATTAAAAACGCATTTTCGTCCTAAATGGATCTGTCTACGCGAACGGATTGTCCAATTTTTTCAAATTTAATATGGTTGGAAAGGTCTTAAAAAAATACTCCAAACGAAGAAGTTGTCAGGGCGCCCAAGGTCCAATAACCCAAATCCACTAGAAAAAAAAGTTATAAGCGTTTTTTAGTTAGCGAAACTCAAAAATTTTAAGTTTATCTCTTTTTCATTGTTGAAATTCTTTGTTGGAAGCGTGAAACATTAACTTTTAAGTCATTTTTCAAACTGCTTCTTCTACACGAAAAATGCATTTTAGTGCTTCGAGTTTGGTTTGGTTGGAAAGATTGTTTATCCTCCGTTTTACGACTTATAAACGAAATTTCGCTAAAGTGACTAGAAAAAGAGCTAGAAGCAATTATAAGTAAGCAAAAATTCAATTTTATTTGCTTTTCACGCGACATAGTTAGCGTGAAGAAATTGCTGGATAATATAATGCGTTGCTACTTCTCGCTTGAGCGTAAAAGAAATGAAATTCTTGCATTTGTTTTTATTATTGAGGCTTTTTGGGTAAAAATAAATCAGATCGCAAACAGAAAAAAAAATTGGCTATTTCGAGCAAACTTAATAAAAACTGATTTATTTATTTTTTTTTTCTGAAAATAAGTTCTGTTTTCAAAAATCAGTAAACTAAAAAATTGGCAGAAGAGAGCTGGTAATTAACTAAACTGCCGTTAGAATCAAGCACTTGCATGAAAAGCAATAATTAATTAACGTTGGATTGAAATAAAATGCATTTTTATTTTTATTTTTTTTTATTTTTTTAATGGAACATTTTTTTCCCAACGGACAGGATAGATGCATAATGTGGATCGTATGCGGCTTGCGGACTTTAGGTTGAGGACCACTTTTCCAGATCATTCGTATTTCTAGGAATATGAAGCTTTTGCCTCTTATATGCGAATAAATCCTACATAAAAATAAATAAATTCTGTAAAAGGTTTTTCTTTACCAACGCATTGCTAATGCAGAGAAAGTAACCCTGCAGTACCCTTGTCGTAGAGGCTGCGCGTCTCTTGCACAGTTTCTGGCGTTTAATTCCTATAAAATAGTGCCAATCTGCCGAGATGCACTACTTCTGCTGAGTAAGGCCTCTAAAATTATATTTCATAGCTTTACGGGATTTTGATGTTTGCATGAAATTTAACAATGTAGGACGAAAGATGTCAACAACTTTAAAACCGACATGTGAGAGTATGCCACCTGGCGCTCACTCCATAAGGATTGGGTGATACAATGAACTGCTTGGAGGGTTGCCTTCTTACTTTGTAAAATGAAAATCATGACACTGATATAACATTTACAGAGTAGAGTGCAGGATCGGACCTTCTGCAGTTTTTTTAGTTATATAGCTTTTATAATGGGAGTTTTTTTTTAGAAGTATAGAAAATAAAACACAATTAAATGTTGTTAAGTGCCATGAATGTTGCTTTATTCGAAAGATGATTCTTTGCCATTTTTGTTTAAATAGGATTTCTGGCATATGGTCACCTCGGCAGGCTCGGAGAAAGTCTAATTGGAAAGTCAAATTTTCTCACTTTTTGCAGCAATAGAGGCCGTATGTCAGTGGCGAATGTTCTCTTCCAAGACGTCAATCGTCTGTGGCTTATCGGTGTAGACCAGGGACTCCACATAGCCCCACAAAAGCTAGTCCAGCGGTGTTAAATCGCGTGATCTTTCAGGCCAATTCACGGGTCCATTACACGAAACTATTCGTTCACCGAACGTTTCTTTCAATAAATCAATTGTGACGCGTGCTGTGTGGCATGTTGCACCGCCTTGTTGTCTATTCATAATGAAATGGCAAACCGAACTGAACACAAAACAAGTGACAGTTATCAAAATGGCACACATATCAAACAGTGTTGCCAACTTAAAGTTCTATAGCTCTGAAAACATACCCTTTACTACTTTCTCTGTCGTTGATGGATGGATAAACTTTTCAATCGTAGACAAAAAATTTAAAAAAAAATGATTAGTAATAATTATGATGGTCATTGATAATAAAGTTAACAAATTAGTCTCATGTCTGATGAAGTATGGAAGCATAGATATTTGATTTTGGGCTTGATGATGTGGAAAAAGTGCATTTGGATCATTCCACTTCAAATCGCCTAAATTAAATAGTTGGCTGTGCCGTTTACAATGCAATGGATTTAATATCTGAAGCAAATGCATTGTCCAAAGCTGTTTTAGAAAGGCGAGGGGGGATCGAGTAACCATGGTCAAGTCGTTAATCCTGAAACTAAAATGTTTACTTAAATTTTTGTCAACAATACATAAATATTACGCACAAGTAAAAAAAAAAAGCAAGTTGGTTTCCGTATTTTTTTCTTGCATGATAACATGAAGCAGTCGAATTGCCTCTAACAATAGTTAAAAATCACAAAAGACATATTGCACAAATTATACTGTAACGTATTCACCGCGAGAACCAAAATGGGGAAACACAAATTTATTGCGCCTCATATGCTCATATGCTCAACCTTGTGTATCGAAATAGCATTCAGGGCTCCACATTAGGAGGTAAATAATATATGCAGGGGGGGAGGGTGCTAATATATGCATTAATTAGTGTCACATACTTTCAGGGTAAACGATTTAACTCTTTTGAATAGCATGTTTAGGCACAACAAGGCAATAATTTTTCTTTTTATTTTAGCGGCGAGACGGATAGCTGGTTTTAAGGAGCAGTATAGTTTCACCATAAGAAAAAATGAAAAGTTCAATTTAATATTTTTGGTTGGTGAGATTTCCCCCATTTGGAGCATTTTTGAATAGTAGATCTCGGCGCCTTTTTCACTCTGGCGCCGTCGTGCGCCGCACGACCTTGCACATAGGGACGGCACGGCCCTGCCTGATACCCCAGTGTATGACACTTGTGAACCAGTGATTGTCACATGTTAATAGAACTGAAAAATCACTTTATTTTTCACTGTTGGATTACGTACAAATTTCATCATCATAAGAAGCATAATTAATGTTAATTTAAAGTAGGTAGTTAAACATAAATTAATGTTAAATCATACATCTTGAAGTTAAAAAGGTATTTTACGGAAATAAAATTTGGAATGTTGCATGGAAAAAAAATATCTCTATTATTGCTGTTTCATCAGTCGGCATGCAGATAGGATTTTACGAATTATAGCTATTTTCATATAAAAAGGAACATTAACCCGATGATTCGAAGGGACCATAAAAAATGGAACGGTTCTCTACAGTCGTAATATCTGACTTTGATGGCCAAACATATTTATTTTTTATTGTTTCTTTTAAAAATTTAACATCAGATTCAAATCAATAGTAGAACCCATATAATGCTGTTGCTGCAAAAGTATCAGAAATCAAACTAGTGATACATTGCACAAAACATTAGGGACTATAAGCACATGTGCCAATTACTGAGGACTAGCAAAACTGAAGCACCACTAAATTGCATCCATCATTTCTTCAAAATCACCCAAAGGAGACAAAAATTTACTTCTACCTACTTAAAGTAACATCTTTCAACTAAACATAACTTTTGACGACCAAAATCTTACTACTATTATATATGCGAAAGTTTGTATGTATGGATGGATGTTTGTTACTCTTTCACACAAAAGCTACTGAATGGATTTTGATGAAACTTTACAATAATATAGCTTATGCATCAGAATAACACATAGGGTAGTTTTCATCCCGTTATGGGGGGCAAAACCCCCATAGGGGGCGATAAAACACAATTTTCGTATAAATTTTCTATTATGGGGATGAAAAAATGATTGCACAAATTAACCATCGAAAGCTCTGATTTTTCTGCTGAAGATGACACCTGTTCGAAATTTCTGAGTAGAATAAAAAACGAGTTATGAGCTTTTTAGTTCCGTGTTCGAAAGCTTTCCTCAACTCAATACAGTATTTAGTGTATCATTCTCAACTCCCCGTCGATAGCGACACTTGTTTGTATTGTTGTCTATTTTTGCTTTTCGTCTGACTGTTCAAGGCTTTTCTCAAGTGAAATCTTAAAGTAATATTTTTGCACAAGATTGGCAAACAATACATGGATTTGGCTGATTGTTTTCTAGAAAATTTTAGAATATGCTCAAAAAAAAAAAAGAAAAAAAGATAAATCTTTTTAAACAAGTGAAGTTTAATTTCTTGGAAATTCCTCAAATTTGCATATGCTTCAATGTCGTTTTTTTTTTTTTTTTTGTTTCTAAAAGTTTCAAAAAAATTTTTCTTCATACTTATTGCCATTTTACTTTTATGGGTAAGGAAGAAACTTGATTTTTAATCACGTCAAAGCGATGTGTTTTGAGTTATTTCAGTTGCAGAAGAAAACGAATAAAATGTAGCGAGAGAGAGATTGTTTCTCATAATTATTACTACCTAGGCAACGCCGGGTATTTTTGCTATGTATAATAATCTGGTAACTAAATAAAGAAAGTTATTAAATAGAGTCTGCCCCTTACCCCCAGTTACAGTCGGAAAAGTAGGGCTCGACCGATGGCATTTTTTGGCCGATGGGCCGATGCCGATTGTTCAAAGATGGCCGATGGCCGATTGTTTTCCTCCAAATGGCCGATTGCCGATGGCCGATGGCCGATGCCGTTGGCCGATGGCAAAAAAAAAAAAAAATATCAAACAGAAATAAATTGATAAGATTGTCAGGGATTTAAAGAATCATTGATTCATTTCACTTTACTTCCTTTCTACGAATAAAAAATTGTAATCACAAAAAAAAAATCAGATTTCGACCTAAATTTCTATTTTACGATCACCCAATTTACACTTAACAAGTTTTTTCGGCACATCTGTACACACATATATACCTAAGAATATATAGATAACAATATCCTTATTGAACGCCTCCTCAGTTAATTATCGCAAATTCTCTTGTGATGTCTTCATGTGCGTAAACTTGCGTCACTCAAAAACGTTATGAAATAGTAAGTTGAAAACTCATACGTACGTAGTATGATCTAAAAGTTCAAGGATATGTTGCATAAAACCTTACCCTGAATATTTTACATTACCGAAGCACATCTATCTACAAAATAGTCACCTTGAACGACTATGCACTTCTGCCAACGTTTGTATAGCTTTTAGAAGCACTCCTGAAAGACATTTTTCGCAAGCACCTGTGCCTCTTACGCTGCTGCTTTAACTTCATCGTGGGGAAGAAGGCGACTTTTATGTTGAGAATGCACGGTTCGATTAATCAATACTAAGATATGGCAAACAAATAACAAAACGTTTTGTTGGACTTAGTTCCGTCTGACTTCTACCTGTTCCCATCAAAAAAACATTTGCATGGACACCGCTTTCTTCCGTCAGTAGAAGATAAAGCTGCATCATAGAAGGTAGCGAAAAATGGCTTCCAGGAGTGTTTCCAAAAGTTAGATGAACACTGGCAGAAGTACATAGACCCTCAAGGTGACCTTTTGAAGGTGGATGTGCTTCGGTAAAGTGAACTATTCTGGGTAAGGTTTTATACAGCTTGTCTCCGAACTTTTGGATCATACTACGTACAATCTGTATAGGGTGTAGCTATGCTTCTCCTTTTTTGACTGCTGTATGATGAAAGAGAAAGAACAACAGCCAAAAAAAAAAGAGAGAAAAAGGAAGAAAAACTAATAGACTGTTTAATAACCAATTGATTTTTTTTTAAATTCAACATTTATTTAAGATTTCAGTAATATTGTAATAATGTATGGATTTAGGTACACTAAACATAGTTAAAAAAAACATTAAATTATGTTGTTTAATCATTCAAAAAAAAAATAAGAACAAAACTATGAAAACGTCAAAAAATTACGCAATTTAAGTGAAAAGATTGCACGTAGGCATTTTTTAGTCATCAAATTAAACAAAAAAGGTAACAGATAAATTACAGTATTAAATCAAAATAGGAATATTTTTATACTTATTTAAAATTTATGAATAGAGAAGTTTGCATTTTTCATAAAAGCTATAACAGTGACATAAATTTTGCTGAAAAAAGAAATAGCCATGAAAAGAGCGAGGTTCTCAAAACGCAGCCACAATAAACAAACTCAATATTTACACCAAGTTAATAACTGAATACATATGCTACTTGATCTGATGTTTGCACACATAATATTGAACAATTTGATTGTTTAATCTTTTATGAAGCTTTACAAACAAGTTCAAATTAAATTTTTCAATTTAACAATAATTTTTTGAAATTCAAAAAATTGCATTATAGAAAATTCTTGACACTTTTCTATAACATATTATTAAAAATATGATGAAAACGAAAATAACTTATTCATTGATTTTATATAAATACATAAAAATAGTTACTTACAACAGAAAAAAAATCGATCACTATTAATGATGCGAAAAAGATGGCGCATTAAGAAACATATGTGAAATAAGTATGGGAAATATGCAAAATGACATTTCTTGACCAAAATAAATATTTTCTAAATATTTAAGAAATGCTGAAATGCTTGAAACGACGAGGTAGGGTTAGGGGGGTCACCCTTTGATTTTGGAGTAACTCATACTTCGGCTCCAACCTGGACCTCATTTTTTTAGTACAGAACCGCTACCACCAACGCCTGAAACGTCAGTTTCTGAATCTACTTCAGCACTTCTGGAAAAAAAATCAAAGTCACTTTGATTTCCGAATTATGTTACCATTCAAAACGTCTTTAATCAATTTCTTACATCAATGCTCTAAATTCTTCGGAAACAATAGATAAAGTTTAAAAAAAAACTCCAATTTTATGAATGATCTTAGCTTTAAACAGCTCAGAAGTACAACTAGAGTTTAATTTCAGAAATTGAGGGAGTGGAAGGAGGCGCACGCAAGTTCTCGGAAATTGAAAAAATAGCCGTAAAAATAGAGTTCAAAATAATCATAAACATTGAGCAGAAAAACCCTTTCAAAACTTGCACCCGAGTTTGTTTTGATGTGCAGTGGCGGATTTAAAATATAGCAAATGTTGCAATTGCGCGAGAGGCCCCATAACCATTGGGGCACCGTAGGAGTTACAAAAATGCTTATAATAAACGTTTTACAACTTCTGTGATAGAGAAATAGGGCCCGAAAATGTATTTCGACGGGCCCCAAACTTGTAACTCCACCGAAGCGATACAGAAAAGACTTCATTACTGTGATTCATATTACAAATACAGTCGACTCTCGCTACAACGCGATCCGACTTACGCGAAATGGCTATAACGTGAATTTTTCACGAGTAACGAATTTTAGAGCTAACGCGAATTTTTCGCCCACAACATGAATTTTTTTATAAGGAATTATCAGCTTCGTTATTGGCTACCAAATATTGATTTCGTGAATGTTATGACGTCCCTTTGAGCATTACTGACAGCCAACGTTCCCACACCAAACTAGTCTAGTGCATCAAATAACCATAATGGCACCTTAGTGTCACCTTCATCTTAAGTTTGAAAATGTGAAGAAAAAAAAGTTTCTGATAAATTTTTTTAAAAAGGCTAAGATTCTCGATATGCTTGAACAATTACAAAACGTCGAATGTAGCGCGACAATAAGTATGAG
Source organism: Uloborus diversus (assembly GCF_026930045.1). NCBI lineage: Eukaryota > Metazoa > Arthropoda > Arachnida > Araneae > Uloboridae > Uloborus > Uloborus diversus. Next base: position 81,706,088 of record NC_072735.1, on the reverse strand, counting down.
TGAATCTTCCATATGTACAATTAAAAGTCAAAACAAAAAGATGCCCGTAAAAGTTTAGAACTTAGTTTCAATATTGAAGCTTACAGAGCAGTGTAGCAAAGTAAAAATTATGAAAATGGAAGCTACGCACGCTCTTGCATTGTGGATTAATAAAAAGATCAGGTAGAGGAGATGTAGCCACAAATTGAAACGTTTTAAATAAAAGGTGAAGCGTATTTTAAAATGTATTAAATAAGAATAACGATCTGATCTTGGAGCATAAATCATCACTAGTGTCCTCATTTTTTAACTCGTAAATATTGCTACTGTATCTACTGTACAGTACTATTTTGCGCATCATTTTAATTTTCCTGCATGCAGTGCGCACAATGTTGTTTTATTTTATATCTTTTATTCCCGTTGGTCATTCATTTTGTGCATCTTAAGGATTTCATGTTGAATAACAGTTTTTTATTTTTAAATACAGTAAAAGTCCAGTTCTTTATGGAAGAAACTGTAATGGTTAAGGAATGCTTTACAGCAGTTTCAGGGGTGTTTATAAGTGCCTAAAAGTATTTGGTATGCTTTAAAAAATTTGTATGCGTATATTTTTCCACAACGCGAAATTTCAACTTACGCGAGGAGTCTTGGAACGCATCCCTCGCGTAAGTCGGGACTCGACTGTATCGAAAAATTAAAAATTACTGTCGGTTCAACGGGAATCTAACAAAATTAAACAAAACTGGTTTCGCCATCTCATATTTGTTTTTATAGTCTCCAATTAAGCAATATATCACCAAATGATCGTCAGTCTGAGACGCTATATTAGTTTTCCATTGAAATAAGTAATTCATAGCCACAAAAAATGAGTAAATAGGATTTTTAGAACACCCGATCGAAAGCGAAAAGGGAAGTGCACAACTGGAACGTACGCACATCCCACATGCGAAAATTTATAGCCTTCTACAGCTTACCATTTTTGAGTTATGACTTATGAGAGATACATACGTACATCCAGCCGCAAGAAACAACGCATCAATTAAATTGTTTGGTACCTGAATGCAGTATTAAAAACTCTTTCAGGGGTGACTAAAATAGAAATTCATACTGAAATTTAAGTAAACAGTTTTATACGAAAGCAGTAGCTCCCTTTACTTGTATTAAAAAGTAAAACAGCAAAGGTTCTTTTTTTTTCAAAAACATCGGCCAATTCCATCGGCTTTTCGATGTTTTTTAAGGCCGATAGGCCGATGTTTCCCGTAAGTTAGCATCGGCCGCCGATGCCGATGCCGATGGCTAACTTGTTGAACCATCGGCGCCGATGCATCGGTCGAGTCTTACGGAAAAGATTTATTTTTTTTCCCAGGAACGACCAAATACATGCAAAACTTTTTCTTTATAGCATCTACTTTTGTTTGGAATTAAAAATCATATGAATATACATCAAGCAAACATTTTAAGCAGTTTTATAAACTTGGCAAGTCTCTGGCGAGTGTATGGTACTGTGGTCCTTTGGCGATAAATAATGGATTTGAATTTATTATTTTACATTTTTTACTTTGCTTTTAATTGCAAAAATAGAAATGAAATTAAACAAATGACTTTTTAAAAACTTATTTGATTGGCAGAGTTATGATAACGCGTCGGGACGAGTGTTCAAAAATCTTGGCGCTACAGCCATTACAAAAGTTGCATTGAAATGTAAAAATTTTGCCAAATTAATTTTGGTAAAAAGATTATTAAATACTATGTATAAGGTATTAAAGTTAAAATTAGTCCGCCAAATTAGTGAAACAACACGTTCAAATAACATTAAAACTACTATTAAAATGTAAATTGATCCGCCAAATACATTTTTTTATCTCCAGTCTCACCATCAGGCGGCTACGTTATTTTAAACTTTTATGAAATTCTTAATTTTCTTTTTTGTGTGTGTTTTTAAGGATTAATGATGCTAATTAGGATTTTGTGGAATTAATGTCCCTACTTTAATGGCTACAATGGAGAATATTGTTTTTTTTTCTGTTTGTTTTTTATGCTATCGGACCTGTACTGATGAAGATTTTTGGGATTAATCATGACGGAGATCTTCAGAGGGAGATGTTATTTGAAAACGCTGATATTACCACTATAATAGAGACGTTAGGGAATGTTTCTCTTTACGAAATGAAAAGTTTTTTGTACTATTGTCCTCATTTAAATGGGAACTTAAAACAAAAAAAACTGTTGTGCTTACTCTGATTGTAATAGTATTTTTACTCTGAATTCTTTAGTATTTTAATCAGGACCGTTTATGTTATTTTGAAACAGTTGATTTCCTTCTGATGGGGATTTTAAAAGTTTGATGTTCTCACTCTAAAGGGACATTATTAGAATCAGGATTTGTAGTGACTGTTGACCCTACTTTGGGACGATTTCTTCGGTAAAAGGCTATACAATAATTTAGATAGCCAGTGCAGCACTGGACATCATTTGACGGGGATCGGGATCATAAGGGAAATGTTTGACTTTATTTAAGAACTGTTCACCTCACTCGAATTGGAGTTTTTGAGAATTACCCGTTCTAACTTCTTTACAATTCTGGAACGTTTTCTTGATTTATCTTGCGTGATTTTTTGGGTGTCTTCCCAGTTTTGCCGACATTTCATTTACCCCCCCCCCCCTGATTTTCAGTTTTAATCATACCTTTTGATATATTAAAGAGGAGAAGCAATTTGAACTGTCGGCGAAACTGGGGAAAAACCATTTTTTGGTAACTATTTGACCTCTGCCTGTGTTGACCACTAACTTGAATCGATTGAAAAAAACTACATCAACGTGAGCGAAACCGCGGGTAAAAGCTAGTTTAAAATATATTTTAAATTAAATTTTAATGGATTGATGTTAAGTTAAATTTTAATGGATTGATGTGCATGCTTTACTTAAGCTAGCACAGTTTAAACAGTATTTTCTCTCTCTTTTTTTTTTTTTTTTTTTTGCTTTTTCCTATGAACTACCTTTACTGATGCTTCATCTGGTTGGCGTAAAATGGGGGTCGTTTCCAATATTTTAAAAGTATTTTTTCTGAAAGAACATGCTTAAAAACATAGGAGCCAACCATTTTTTAAATAATTTGTTTAAGTTTAATATTTTTAAAAAATTACTTAAATCGTTGCACTTTCATTGTTTACATTTCTTGCCGATGACATCACAAATGATGAAATGAGACAGAGAAAAATATTTAGTTCGCATCTTTACTCACGTATACTGGCAACGATATGGTTGATAGCAAGCGTAGAGCGCAATTTTAATTCACTTCTTGATTATCATAACGCGGAAACGCGGTTCAAAATGCGCCAAAGAGTATCATTTGTGACGTCATCAAGACCACGCCTTGTTTGCAGAATCAGACGTTTTAAAAAATTAATTAAAAAATAACTGCTGGGAAAATGAAAGAATTTTCTGAGTTCATGTTATTATTATTATTATTATTTTTTTTTTTTTTTGCTTATTCTATCAATTTCAGTGACTAGAAGTACTACTTTTCGCTAAAGGATACAACCCCAATCGAATCGTGCATTATTCATGCAACTCTCTAGCGCACATTCCATACGAACACGATATTGTTTCATTTTAAATGGCACTCCTATCCCCTAAGAGAAACGTTTTTGTAGTTTGAGCTTCAAAATGCAACTATGGTTGACTGAATATATGTAGTGGTACTTACCTTCCCGCAGCAAGATTAATTTTTAAGGTGCATGTGAAACAATCGATCCGTTAATAGTAGCGACCTGCTAGTGGGGAGGGGGTGAGTACTAAGGGGGTAAATCATTTCGGATCACCCCCGAGTTGCACGAAGAGATAAAATAATCGGTCTCTTTCGTGACAAGTTCACAGTGGGGGGCGATAACATTTTGGTCAAGTACGTTGGCCAACAAGGAAACTGATTAAGCTTGGAGTGCGGCATATGTAGGGACACTAAGAGTGGAAACATAGATTCGCGCTATCTGCTTCAATGGCCACTTTGCATGTACCAGTTATTGCCAGTTTTCAAATCTTCTTTTTACTGTAATTATATTTTGGTTGCATACTAACCCTTAAACGCCTCGTGTGTGCATTTGGAAACGTACTGTATTTAGTCTTCTAAAATACTGTGAGGACAAAATTGAAGCTCTGTTGTTGTCCATAACCGATGTTGTTGCCAATAACCGATGTTGTCAACACACTGAAGATGCGGTTAATTCAATTTTTTGCTTGTTATCGGTGTCACTACACATCCTCATACATATAATAGCGAATGATCGAGTAACGGTGACGTTCTCAGCAATGAAACTCGAGCCACGGCATGATAATTTGATAATATATTTCGGTAATGTTTGGCATGCAGAGAAATGCGTTATTTTGACAAGGCTGAGCCGGATTTGGTAACTTAACTTTTTCTGGTAAGACTCATTTTAGGAGAATGAAGAAAAGAAAAATTGATCGACAATGCACGCTATCTGCTGGAGTTAAGGGTTTATCCACTGGAGTGAGGGTTAAAATTTCACTTATCAAAATGTCACCAAACAAGCAATTGCTTCGTTCAAATGTAGTAGCAATTTTCACCCGTCATACCTTGACGGGCGGTTTCCTAATGTAATATGAAAATGAATTTATTTATTTATTTATTTATTTGCATTTTCTGCATGTAGTACGATTTGTTTAATATTTTATGCTTGAGAATACTTATTTTTTGTTTCTACACGGCGGATAAAAATTTACTTCGTGAATATATTTGCAATGCTTTAAATAGTAGTGTCCAACCTTCTTCTTTCATATTTAAATCTGTACTAGTGTTCGCCCAGTGGTCGAAATTCGACCATATTCATAAATGAATATTTGAGAAAACTTGTATGAATTTAACTAATTCTAACGTTTTTATTTCTACTCTTACTCATGTTTACTGCATATCTGGAAGCATACAATTTTTATACGTACACAAAATAACAAACAGTAATAATTTATTTCGATTTTGCTTTTTGTCTGTCAATCTCAAAATAAATGGATGAAAGGGGATATTTCGAAAATGAGGTTGTTTACGAAATTTTAAAAGTATTTTTTTTTTCTGAAAGAATATGCTTAAAAACAAAGGTTTTAACCATTTTTTTTTAAATAATTTGAAAACATTTAATCTTTTTTAACTATTATTTTAATCGATGCGCAGATTGAAATTCATTTTTTACGCTTCTGCACATGGCATCAAAAGCGATGAAATGCCATTCACTGATGTCATTAGCGGATAACGCAAATAATCTTAACCTGGAAACATAGTTGACAGCGAAGCGTAAAAATTTTGCCCGCCTATGGAGTAGCGCGCCAAAGTACGTCACTTGTAACGCCATAAAGACCACGCTTTATTTCCATCAAACATTCAAAAATAATAATAATAATAATAATAATAATAAAAACTAACTGTCGGGAAAATAAAAGTTTTTTTCTGGCTCCACGTTATTTCTTTTGCTTATTCTATCAATTTCATTGACTAAAAAAAAGTAGTACTTTTAACTAAAGAAAACAAGCCCAACAAATTGGTGTGGTCGTCAAATTCCTGGCGTGAATAATTTTATTTTGGACACCATGTTGTTTTGTGCTTACCCTATGCAAATAGACATTTCCCCTACTCTTTGTTTACGTATGCAAAGGAAAAACATTTTTCGCGCTGGCATTGGAAACAAAAAATTTCACGCCAATGGATAAATATCGCCAATCATCCAATTTTAGAATGGAATGAAGCAGCACAAATTTCAGTTCATACGTAAAACTTCTGTGTGAACAATATTACTTATAAAACTTCTACTATTACTGAGTAATTTGCTTTGACATCGTCAATAGAAATATAAATTTCCAAGTATGAAATGAACGAACTCTACTCGTAGCAATATACTGTCCATACGAAAACACTGGACGTCGGAAAAAAAGTACAATTTTAAAAAAAGGTCGTCTTTGAGATTTGATTATGGTTAAGGGCGATGCATAACTGATGTCACACATTTCAACACTTTCGACCCTCTCCCCCTTTTGTCACAAATTTTGCACTTCACTATACTCCCTCTTCCCTTAGTCACATGTCACGCTGTTTTCCATAAACGTTCCTAATAAAAAAAAAAAGCTTGTTGTCACATTCTCCCCATTGTATGCCCCTCTTGTCATATCTTCCCTCTCTCTTGTCACAAACTGTTACTATTTCGTGAACCCCACCTTAAAGCGGGACTTCATTCGTGGACAGCCCCTATTTTGTGGCAACCGTATGCAAATATACATTCCCCTACTCTTTGTTTTCGTATGCAAAGTAAAAACATTTCTCGAGCTGCAATTGGTGCCAAAAATTTGACGCCAATAGATGAAGAGCGCCTGCCAATTTAACAATTATTGAAATCTTCCCGAATGAAATGATCCTGCAAAACTCAGATTATACGCAAAACTTCTGCATGAACAATGCTTCTTTTAATAAGTTTAATATTACTGAGTAAGTTGCCTTGACCTGTGACGTTAGAATTATTAAGTTCCAAACAGTCAAATAAACGAATAATACTTGCTACATTAAAAATTGTCCATTCAAAAGCACTGGACGTCGCAATAAAAGTGCTACTTTTTAAAAAATCGTGTTTGTGATTTGTTTACGATTTAGGGGAAAACTGACAAATGCCCTTTTCAAAAATTTTGATCTCTCTCCCCTTTGTCGTAAAGTTTCTCACTTCGACATAAACCCTTTTCCCTTTGCCACATGTCATATTGTTTTTCATTGACGTTCTTATAAAAAAAAAAGCTTGATGTCTCATTCTCAGCACTGTATGTTCCTCTTGTCATTTATTTCCTCCGCCTTGTCACTAACGTTAAAATTTAATGAACTTCACCATAAAGAGGGACTTAATTCGTAGTCCGTTCCTTGCAAATAGACATTTCTGTACTCCTGTTTTAAGAATGCAAAAGAAAAATATTTCTCGCCCTGGCATTGGTGCCAAAATGGATAAAGTTCGCCAATTTCACAATGGAATCGTTTCCAAAATTTTAAAAGTATTTGTTTTCTGAAAGAGCATGATTAAAAACATAGAATCTAACCATTTTTTAAATAATTTGTTTAAGTTTAATACTTTTTAAAAATTACTTAAATCAGTGCGCTTTCATTGTTTAAGTTTCTGCCGATGATATTACAAATGATGAAATGCATTCAGTGTTGCAATTCACAGAGCAAAATATTTAATTCGCATCTTCACTCACGTGTATTGGCAACGATATGGTTGATAGCAAGCAAGAGCACAATTTTAATTCGCTTCTTGATTATCATAGCGTGGAAACGCGATAGAAAGATGCGCCAAAGAGCATCATTTGTGACGTCATCAAGACCACGCCTTGTTTGAAAGATCAGACATTTTAAAAAACTAATTAAAAAATAAATGTTGGGAAAATAAAAGTATTTTCTGGGTCCATATTATTATTATTATTATTATTATTATTTTGCTTATTCTATCAATTTCAGTGACAAAAAGTATTACTTTTGACTTAAGGAAACAACCCCATTATAGAAGTCGTTCTGAATGAAATGATGCTGCAAAACTCTCTAAATACCAGGGCTGTGGAGTCGGAGTCGGAGTCGGAGTCGAAGAGTCGGAGTCGGACTGATTTTGGAATAAAGGAGTCGGAGTCGGAGTCGTTAGAAAACATGCCGACTCCGACTCCGACTCCGGGCTTCTTTTTTTCTTTCCTTTTCACTGACTCTCCTTGCATTTTTAAAAAATTGATTACCGATTGGTTCGATTACATGTATAAAAAGATACTAATGAGAAAATAACTGACATTATGGCAATCAGCTAGCCTGAATGCTTACCGAACTTTCTGTAGCCGTCCCCTAGTTTGCTTGCTTTTTAACTTAACTAATAGCAACTGTCAGCAAACGGTTTTGTTGAATAACATTTTCAAGTAATCACTTTCAAATAAAAATAGAAATATAGTGTTTTGTTCTATCTCAGTTTAAAATAGTAAAAGAAACGTAACAATTTAGTAAGTCGACGCCCGTAGCTAAGGTTGAAACGTTTAAGTGTAATCGGCAAATTCAAAGAAGTTCTGGCTAGAAAGCACGAATCCAAAAGATTCGATGAAATAATCTAATGTTTTTTTTTCTTTATTAAGACTATTTCTGTAAGCTTGGTTCTCACTAAAAAGTATGGAACAAAATAAGTGTAAATGATTTCTTGATTACAACACTCAAGAATTGCAGTTAATCTTAAAATCTTCATATTTAGGTTAATTCTAAAGCAGCCAATAAAATTTAAATTAAAAATTGAGCGAAGAAGAAATATAGGTATAGTAAAAACTATTCTTACAAATTTGTATACCGCCGCGTTTTGTGTTAAACTAGCTCCTAACGTATATGTGCCCTATATTTTCGTTGAAATTTTATTGATGAAGTATAATTTAAAATATATTCGCGAAAATTTTCAGAATTAAAGTATTTATATTTTTTATAAACTCTGAAATTAACTTTGGGTGTCATCTACCAGATGGATATCACCCGGGGCAAACCACTCCCTCTCAAGAACTTGTGTTTAGAAAAAAAGTTTTTTTCTCTCTCAAGCTACAGCTTTCAAAAATTGAAAGCACACGATTTGATCAATATATATTTGTTAAACATTAAAGGGGGGCAAATTACAGATAATCATTTTCAAAATTTTTAAAAGGGGTTTTTTAGTCATCTCACTTTTAACTCGTAACTATTGGAAAGTTTGATTTTTAAATTGAATTTATAACGTTGTATGACGTCTTGGGTTTACAATAAAAAACAAAATGCGAAATTTTCATAAAAAGGAATTAATATTTCAATCTCTGTTAAGAGGTTTTCCCCCTTCCCTTGAATGGAGAGAGGGAGTTGAAAAAATGCAATTAAAAAAATTTTAAAAAATCCGGAGTCGGAGTCGGAGTTGGAGTCGGAGTCGGGCGTTTCAAAATCCAGGAGTCGGAGTCGGGGTCGGAGTCGGCCATTTTCCTTCCGACTCCGCAGCCCTGCTAAATACGTAACAATTCTGAACAAACAATATTTTTTGTAAAAGTAGGCATGATCTAGCCGTTAAATTAAAATTTCCAACAGTCAAATGAACGAACTCTACTCAACGCAACATATAATGGAGTCATATCTAAAATTTTAAAAGTATTTTTTTTCTGAAAGAGAATGCTTAAAAATATAGGATCTGACAATTTTTTTAAATAATTTGTTTAAGTTTAATATTTTTAAACCTTGCTTAAATCGGTGTGCTTTCATTGTTTACGCTTCTGACGATGACATCACAAATGATGAAATGCCATTCAACGTTGCCATTCACAGAGCAAAATATTTTATTCGTATCTTTACTCATATGTATTGGCAACGATAGGGTTGATAGCAAGCGTAGAGCGCAATTTTAATTTGCTTCTTGATTATCATAACGTGGAAACGTGGTAGAAAGATGTGCCAAAGAGCATCATTTCTGACGTCATCAAGATCACACCTTGTTTGAAAAATCTGACATTTTAAAAAATTAATTAAAAAATAACTGTTGGGAAAAGGAAAGTACTTTCTGGGTCCTTGTTATTGTTATTATTATTATTATTTTTGAGCAATCACGATTGCTTATTGTTCTCATTTGACTGTTTTGATGTCCTATCTTTTTATTTTCCCACCGCCATCCTCCGCACCCTGTCACCGTCGACAGGCTCTTCACGATGCTGCTCCTATAGCGAAAGCCGTCTCCAGGTTGCATCCATGTCCTACACACACGCGCATACATACGCAGCTACACACACACGCACGCACACACACATACACACAACTACCCACACATTCTAGCCTGCACACTGACACAAACACATATGCCTACACACACATACACATACCCCCCCACACACACATACACACATTCATATACACAACTACCCACACACTTATGCCAGCACACAGACAAACAGACTAACACACATGCCTACACACACACACCCATACCCCTACACACAAACACACATACCCCCACACACAAACACACACGCCTACATACACACACTTGTGATTGCGAAAAACATAATTTGAATTCAAGATGTCAAAATTCAAATTAATTTTTTTTTCTTATTCTATCAATTTCAGTGACAAAAAGTACTACTTTTGACTGAAGGAAACAACCCTATCGTCCACGCGAAAGCACTGGAAGTCGTAATAATACGCCAATTTTATCAAAAGTTTCACCTTATGATCTGTTTGTGGTGATAGCACATGCAGGTATTATTGGGAGCTGGAACTGAAAGTCGTCCCTCACTCCGTAAAATAATTCATTTAAATATTCGGAACTCCAGCGCTCGAATACGCTACCTTGCGGTGATTTATAAAACTGCGAATGCAACTAAAACTTTGCCACGTTGCGTTCCATGTGTTTCTGTTGACGTAAACACAGGCAGTTTGTTCTGAGTATTTATTAACGAAATCGATGTGTCTTAGTTTGCTTTCAGCTACAGAAATTAATTCGTCCCTTAGTAGTATTCTCGAGCTCCTCAAAATAATGTTAGTTTTCATTATTTCCTTAATAATAGGTGAAAGCGAAAATTCTGGATTAACAAACTTGGATAACGTTCTACAAGGTAAAAAATTTTATTGTTTTGTATGAATTTGTAAGAATATGGGAGTTTTTTTAATCTTAAATTAATTAAACTTACCATATTTTTACAGCAGCATTTAGTTGGAATGGGACAGTATGCAAAATATTTTCTTGAATATATTATCGTAGAACAAAATGAATAACCGAGAAAGAATTTACTTTATTCCTTTTATTCTCAGCTGAAAGGTATCGCCAAATTTGTTTAGGGTTATAATTTTGGCATTGTGCGAGCAAAGTAGCCTTGGCGAGGTTTCGCGTTTTTAGTTAAACCATTTTCAATTTTTATCATGAGTGGAATAAAATGGTAGTAAGATTACAGAATTCGATAAGTAAAAAGAAATAATTGTCAATCAACTGAAAAGAAAACTACCACCATATATCCGTGAGAATTTTGTTGATGATTTGCATAACATGACACAATTAAATCGTAACTCAGAAATTAGAAAAATCGAAACAGAAAATTTTTTAATTAACCGATTCGGGAATTCGAGAGAAATAACTCAGCTATAAATGGAAAACAAGCGCTAGCCAAAGCAAAGCAAAGAAGTATCATCTTCTTTTGGTAATAATTTGTAATGTCATATTAAATTTTCTAGCATTAATTGTTATTCTTGTCAGGCCACAATTATTATTTAGTTTTATCAAGAATTGATAAATATCGAATTCAACATCGTGAAAATGGCTGCTTAGAACTACGAACTACGTACTTTGCATTAATGTTTGACGTTTAGTAATGCTTCTTGAATTCTCATTTCTTTCTACGTGGGTCAGAATATCAACAAGACTTTGAAAATTAATTTAAAAAGAATAAAGCGAAACAATCATACGTACGAACAAAAATCACAACACTTTTAGCATTTTCTTCGTTACTATGTGCGTTTGTTTTAGTTTTCAATTCCGCCATTAGACAGTGACTTCAGTGCCCCCTATAGTTCGTTGGAGTTGCGAATTAAAATCGCGAAAACATAATCAAAATGAAAATATTTTAAATGCTCCTAGTTACCCAAAAAGCCTCAATAATAACAACAAATACAAGTATTTCATTTCTTTATGCTCAAGCGAGAATTGGCAACACGACAATATTATCCAGCAATTTCTTCACGCTATGTCGCGTGAAAAAGCAAATAAAAATGAATTTTGACTAACTTTTAATTGTTTCTAGCGCGTTTTCTAAGCCATTTTACCGGATTGGCATTTTCGAACGGTAAACCGGGGTAGGACGTGTTTTATAGAATTTTGCATGAGCTTTCCAACCATACCAAGCTCGAAGAGCTGAAATGCATTTTTCATGTACAAAGAGCTGTTTAAAAAACCAATTAAAACTTAATGTTTCACGTTTCCAACAATGAATTTCAAGAATGGAAAAGAGATAAAACTAAAATTTTTGAGTTTCGCTAACTTAAAAACGCTTATAACTTTTTTTCTAGTGGATTTAGGTTATTGGACCTTGGGCGCCTTGACAATTTCTTCATTAGGAGTATTTTTTAAAAACCTTTCCAAACATATCAAATTCGAAAAAATTGGACCATCCGTTCGCGTAGAAAGAGCCATTTAGGACGAAAATGCGTTTTTTTATTAATATCTCCGTTAATTAGCTTTCGATTTCAAAATTTTTCATAGATGACACTAAAACTCGGCAATAGCTACTGAACAAAAAAAAAGAATGAAGGAAATCGGTTCACAGATAGAGGAGGAATCGATACCGAAGGAAAACGGCTTGCCTATTAATATATAAAGATTCTTCAATTCAAAGCATTAATACGTTGTAAAAAATTAATACTTAATCAAACAATACGTTACTTCCATTTTAGATCTCTCCAAGTTTAACAGTTCTTCAAGAATTCAAATTACTTATTGTTAAACATTTACAGGTAGGCGGCTTTGGAAGAAAAAAAAGGGACAGAGATGCAGGAAAAAATCAATGCCAGTAGTACGAAAAGCTGTCTTCGGTGACCTTGAAGTGATATTGTTTACTTACAAAAAATCTTTATCTATACTAATAATATAAAGCAGTAGAGTTTGTTTCTTTGAACGCGCTAATCTCAAGAACTACTGGTTCGAAGTGAAAAATTCATTTTGTGTTGAACAATCCATTTATTGAGGAAAGCTATAAGCCATTTTTTTTTAAATCAGATTGACCGAAATATTTGTAATTGCAAATTAAATGTTTAATTAATTGTTTATTTCTATGAATTCCTAATAGATGGTGGGGTAAGTTTAGTTTTATGAATTCCTAATAGATGGTGGGGTAAGTTTTGTTCTATGAATTGCTAATAGATGGCGGGGAAGTTAACTCTTCGAGAGGGCGCTGGGCGACAGTGTCGACAGCTGCGAGAAACCATGCCCATGCTACGCTGTTGTGATCAGCAAACAGATTTTTGAATGCGTTTTTTTTTTCTATGTTCATGTACATAATTTGATTTTGTAGGAGGTTTTATTGTGTTTGTTTACCTTATTTCTTCAACGTTTGTTTTTGTTCTTATAGTTGAAGATAATTACTTATTTAAGTAAATAATTTGATTTGTCGTATTATTCAGTTGTGATTGTTCTTTATAACGTTTTTTTATAGCATTGTTTATTTGGCCAAACACTTTAGGGGCAGGGGGAAAAACCGCTTCACTCGCTAAAGGACAGGATTACGGCTTGGCGGTACAGGTTGCTTGGCGCGTTAAGCGATGAACTATGCAGTTGAAGGATTATTTTGTCTACTGTTTGACCACAGATTGTATGGAATTGGCAAACATCCAGTTAAGGCGACTCTATCTGAATGAGGGATGAAATAAAAATTTTATTCGCGTATTCCGCTCATTTGAATGAGACTGTGCTTAATTTAGAGGCTAACATACATCTGCAAAATCTGACATCCCTGAAAACTAATAGATGCTTCCATTTCCGCGTGTAAACCGGATGTTTGCCTTTCAATACAATCCGTGGTTAGACAGTATTGTTAATATTTTTATGTGTTTTGGCGAATAGCTTTAAATCCCAAAGATACTTTAATAGATCTTTTTAAAAGATGTGTACGCATTTTAGTTGAAGAAAAATGATCATTTCACATCAGAAGGGGGCCAGGATGTGGATTTTTTTTTGTTCAACGGACTTCCTTTAACTTCTTAGCACGGGCATCCCCGTGCGGGTACTGCTAGTTAATGTTAAAGCAGAAAGTTTGTCTGGACTTCTGGATCTCTGTGACGCGGCTAGGGCCTAGATCGTGCGGCCGATTTTCCTGAAATTCGGCAAAAACTAGTTTGTAGTCAAGGGGTATGCACCTAAAAGCGTTTTTTTTTTTCAAAAATTCGATATTATTCTATTTCTATTCCAATTTTGAGCTCATTTTTCACATAAATTTGATAATATAGTGGAGGAATATTTCATGCACATTTTTAGTTTTAGGTCACTTGAAAGCTTGGAATTTTCTGCATAAGATGAAGTTTTTCGAAGTTACTTCGACCATTTAAGAGAGCTGTTGAAATTGTTTTAAGAAAACCGGAGTTCAAGTCTTACCTCAAGCATGTCAAGCGATTTCTAATGATTAAGCTCGGAAATAGAATCAAAACTTAAATATAAATGGAATTTATTTGCGTATTACCATGGTTACGGTTTTAGTCCCTTTGTATTTCATTTTTTTCTCCAACATTTTTACAAACGTACTTAATTTTTTTCCGATTGAAGCGTTTTTGTTTCATTCGCAACTCCAATAAACTATAGGGGACGCTGCAGCCATTGTCTAATGGCGGGTGAAAAAGGTAAAACAAATGCATGCCGTAACTTATAACTTGCTTTTACGCTTAGAGAATGACAGTATTTTTTTCATTGTGTTTGTGGGAAGCTTTCTTTTCTATTCTGAAATTAGATTACACCACAAACTGTCTGAAGCCTGTAATTTACCCCAAAGAAAACACGTGTAATTGAATGTTTTACCTTTTTCTTTAGTATTGTTAATCACCGCAAGGTAGCGTATTCGAGTTCTGGAGTTGCGAATTAAAAAGGAATTAAAATGAAATATTTTAACTGTCAAATAAAAAGTCGTCTGCCTTTTTTTCCTTAGTTTTTATGGAGTTTTATTCAATAAATTATTAAAATATCGCTATTGCAACGTTCTTTCTATAGTGTAAAATTTTGGAAGAATTCGCAACTCCAGAGCTCGAATACGCTACCTTGTGGTGGTTTATAAAATTGCCGAAAAAGGTAAAACATTGCGTACCACGTGTTCCATTTTGGGCAAAACAAGCTGTTTGTTATGTGTATTTTTTTTATTTGCGTAATTCATCATTTGGAATCGTCATTCACAACAGCGTAACATCAAAAATAATTGTTAAAAAACTGTAAGTACACATTTTATTTATCTTGCTCTGAGTGAATTGAATAAATATTAGTTTTTCATTTCGATGAAAAAAAGCGGACTTAATTTGCAACTCCAGAGCGGATTGCGGTGATTAACCAACCTTGCGGTGATTAACAATACTCAAGAAAAAGGTAAAACATTCCATTCCACGTGTTTTTCTTTGGGACAAATTACAGGCTTCACACAGTTTTCGGTGCAATGTAATTTCAGAAGAATAGAAAAGAAAGCTTCCCACAAACACGATGAAAAATTATGGTCATTCACTAAGCGTCAAAGCAATTTATACATAAAGGCGTGCGTTTGTTTTATCTTTTACAGTGGCTGCAACGATCCCTATAGTTTGCTGGAGTTGCGAATAACATTGGCTGGGCACTAGGGCCATGCTGAAAAATTACTGCTTTTCCTTAACCTAATTCCACATAATTGATTTAAATAACCAGCATCTAACTGAAATGGACAGTATGCAAATAAATATTCTTGAAAATATTTATCGAAAAACGGATTGAAAAATCCAGAAAGAACGTACAATTAAAAATAAAAGCTTGGAGTTTTAATCGCTAAAATAAAGCGTCAACTTTACTTTATTGCTCTGCATAAGCTGTCATTATCGATGGAAGAGTTTCGCCAAAAAATTTGTTTAGAGTTATGGTTTTAGTATTGTGTGAAAGAATAATGTTAACAAGATTTCGCTTATCAGTTAAATCATTTCCATGACGAATGAATTAAATGCATGATGATTTAAAACAGAACTGCCACTACATATCCGTGAGCATTTTGTAGATGATTTACATAGCATAGCTTGACAGAATTTTATCATTTAGTTGAGAAATAGTGACATAGTATGAAACAGCGAGAATTAAAATTAACCCGATTCGAGGAAATAACTACTCTTGAGTCTTACGGTCACGTATGTGCACTATGTGACAAAAATGTCAACAAATGCCGGAAATGTCGTGAAACTGGACATAATAAGTGCTAATGTATAGAAAAAAAAACTACAAAATGAAAATCTTGTTCGAAGTGAACTAAAAATTTATGAATATCGAATTCAACATCGTGAAAATGGCTGCTGCAGAACAACTTACTGTGTGTTTTGCATCAATTTTTTACTTTCGTAATACTTTTTGATTTCTCATCTCCTTTTACATGGGTCAGAATAACCAAAAGACTTTGAAAAATCTTTTCAAAAGAATGAAGAACAAAAAAAAAAAAAAAATCATACATACGAACAAAAAAAAAATTTCTGTCGTTTACTAAGCTTAGAAGCAACTTATACGTTTTACATTTTTCATCCGCTATTAAACAGTGGCTGCAGCGTCCCCTATAGTTTGTTGGAGTTGCGAATGTCTTATTTTGCAAGGTTTTGCAGTTTCACAAGCTAGGGGAAAGAAAACTTTCTTCCTCTTTTAAAATATTTCTAAAGCTTGTGCTGGTTTCTGTAAGCAAACAATTATTTTTCTTTTGTCTTACTTTTATTCTTTTAATGAATAACAATTAAATTATAACTAAAATTGAATTGTTTTCAATTTTTACGATATTGGGTCATTACTACTAATTCTGATTTAAAATCTCTACAGTTCTTTTCAGATAATAAAAGCATTTTCAATATAAGCTACTTCTGGGATGAAATGTTAACTTTTTCTTTCGTTTAGAGTTTATAAAACTCACGGTTTGGTTTTTGACATTATTAATTGAATATAATTAAATCAAATGTTACATTTACTCATATTCAAACTGTTCTCACGAATTATAATTCAATAAAAAAAATCAAAATGTTTTTGAACTTCACAAATCTTTTCAGTTAAGCAACTTTTGGCTTCATAATGGTAAAATTTCAACTTACATTGGTAGCAAAATCACGGAAGTAATAGGAATGAGACGGAAGTGACGTCATAAATGAGCGAGCATTAGATGACAACTTAAAGACATATTGAAAAATTTGAAACCGAAAAAATGATGTGCCAAGTTCAGTGACTATAGCGTAGATGAGCATATGCAATGATGTTATACTTTAACATTTTTTCCGAAAAAATACAGTTGTTGTCGTAATAGTAGCTACTCAACTGGTTATCGTATTGATAAATTTTCAAATCTGCCAAAAATATGTAAAGATCTTCGGAAAAAAAAAAAAAACTAAATGCATAATAAATGTTAACTGAATGTACAGGCGGACCAAATGACCTTTTGATTTTCTACTACGGGCAGAGTCGTGCGGTGCGCTAGTTAATTAACAACTATCGATTTCGGTTAAAAAAGGTTTCAGTTAGTACAGTTTTGGCTAATTGAAATTCTGCTCTGCCGTGAGAAGGTCAAGGACAGTATCTGCAAATTTTTCATTTTTTTCACTTTTTTTTTGCATTTTTGTCTTCCATTGTACTTTTGTTTCACTGTACCAACTTGCTTATTTGGCTTTCGTTGAAAATAAGGCCGAAAAAAACATCAAATTTCAACATTTCCCTATTGTTGGGAAGGAATCCGAAACGCGTTTCTTCAAATATCTCAAAAACTCATTTCTACACATACTGTCTGACCACGGATTGTATGGAAAGACAAACATCCGTTTTACAGCCGAAAATGGACGAATCTATTATTTTTTTAGCGATGCCAGTTTTTGCAGAAGTAGTCTCGTTCAAATGAACGGAATACCAGCATCAAATTTTTACTTTCCCCCCTATTCAGATAGATTCCTCGTATCAGGACGTTTAATAATTCCATACAATCCGTGGTTGGACAGCACTGCCCTTTTCCTTCCCACGGCAACACTAATTGTTACTCAATTCGCTAAGATTTGGACGCGTTGTATTAGGCGACAATATTTACTAATCTACATTAATCCTTGGGGACATAACTGTATCGATTTAAAGTCAATAAAACATGTGCTGTTCCCACACTAGTTATTTCATTGCTGAATGCAATGGAGTGAGATATCCCATCGTACAATTATTGACTTCACCTCAGAATCGATTTCTCCTCGTGAAATGGAACTCCAGAGGCTAACCGGGCGTGTCTTGCTGATGTATCGCCACCAAGACCTGGAACTGTCGATCTTCGGAACAAGTGAACGTGTCCATTTCCGGGGTGATGGCGTGAAGTGACGATAGTGCCATGAAAAGCCCTCACGACTTTCCCCTCGAATCACGAAAAGGTGATGTGCCATAGTTCCCCAGACAATCCTGCAGTTTTTGAAAATGTGTGGAGGAACTTGTGTCGAACTGGAACTTTGAAAATTCAAGATCGCAATTGATTTTGGTTTTATTATTTGTTCCTTTTCAAGTGTTGAATATTAAAACAAAATCACTTATGTTACTCCCCAGTAGCAAACTTTTTCAGCAGTCTGCGACAGAGATTGAAAATCATACAATAGTCTGAAAGATGAGCCGACATTATACAGTCAGACCCCGATTTAACAAACCTCTATTTAACGAATTTCGCGATTTTTTCTTTTTCCCCGACTAAAATGAAGGCAAAAACCCTTAGTCATCGAATAATAAACCCCGAAATAACGAATTATTTTAACAATCGAAAAAAACTTTTTTTTTTTTTTTTTTTGTTAATTTGAGTTAGGAAGTATTGGATTGTTTTCCAAATGTTACATCCATATTGTCCGAAGCAGAAAAAAGACTTTTCAGGGAATCAGCCATTTTTGACGGACGAGGGCGAGAGGACAACAAACGAATAGTGATTCTGATGCAGAAAGTGATAGTGAAACTCCCATTTAAACTTATTTTTTCAAGTGCTTTACATGGTCTGGAAAATAAAAACTTTTCTCATGCAACAGTCTGCAAAAGATACAGTATTTTCTACTCTCCATATAGTCGAAAGAGAACTATTTCGAGCTAAGTATCTAGGAAATTGTGAAATATCTGTTACTCAGTAGTTAAGAATTTCAAATTAACTAGCGTGTAATGAGTAGTGGAATGCTGAATAAAAAGTGTACACTTTGAAAACTATGGAAATTTTTGCTCAGTTGCTTATTAGGGGTTTTGGGTAAGGTAAGTGCAATTTTTTTAAAACAATTTCACTCCCCGATATTACGAATAACCTCGATTTAACGTATAAAAGTTTCGGTCCCGGTGAATTCGTTAAACCGCGGTTCGACTGTATTAACCGTAAAATTTAAATTTACACCGACAAATGCTTAAAAGTAAGATGTTAATATCACATCACACTCCAGGGCCTCCGTACTTATCACTATTTTTTTTTTTTTTTTTTTTTTTGACGAGTTGGATGGGGTCCTGAAAACAGCTGTGTTTTTTTTATCCAGATCAGAAACGAAGTAATCCCTAGTTTAGCGCCCCAGTAGTATTGATTCACTTGGAGAACTTTATGACCACGACATAAATACCGTGCCCCAGTCATCATCAGCGAACACGGAGGACATATGAGCGACTGGCATCGAACCCTGGACCTTTCGGTAATGAGTCCGACGCCTTACCTTGATAGTTTTTGACGATGTTGTGAATCATTAGAAATGAAATTATGTTCAAGTGTCCATTCGCTGGTCAGTTTACCCTATATCCTTTTTACTTGTGACTGAAGTTTTGGAAGAATTAAAGTTCCGTGATGTTATTGCGCAACATGACAAAAGCTTCTGTAACATATTTGGCAACATGTGACTCTTAAAACCACACAAAGAGAGTGAAAAGATTTTTTTTTTTCTTTTTGCGATCACCGAGATGAATTATTTTTAGGATACGTTTCTGCGGGAGGGGAGGATCGGCTGATAGTGAAGCTCGCGTGCAAGAGCGAAAGCTTCGTTAAAAGTAAAGTAACTGAAATGAGAGAGGATTTCCCGCGCGGTGATTATTTCGGGTCACTAACCGCCTTTCAGGTTCGGAATCGAAGCGTGGTCATGTCCAGAAGCTAGAACTGCCCCTCTATTGAATAAAGGATGGATTTGTTGGAACATCCGTTGGTATTTATCCCTTTGTCGGAACAAGCATGTTATGAGCCGTCATTTGGAGCAGAGAAGGAAGGTGTCGGGGTTAAATCCGTGAGTTAAGTTATGGATTAGTGGAATTAGATGTGGTTTTTTTCCTGGGGTCGGCCTAATTTCCCCAGATAGATACTACAAAAAAAAATGAATGAAAATTACTAGATGGCTAATAAAGCGATTCAAATAAACAAAATATAAATTCAATTATTAAAAAATAAGAAAAACAAATACAAAATGATTCAGGGAAAAAGGAGCATTCTTTAAGGATTACTAGAGGGAATTATTTCAACCGAAAATTAAAAAAAGAAAAGTGCGCGGCATGTCTGCTAGATAATGCACTGACATCAAAAACTCCAAGCGCACCACTGGTGCACTACAAAGCAGTGATGATTAATAGAGTTTGAATTATATAAACGTATGTGCGCGATTATTTGTTTGTATGTATGTAAGAGAGACTGGGACTAGTTGTAGCACAAAGTAAGTTTTTACATTCGAATATACTCGTAAAATAAACCACAACAGGGAATCTCGCTTTTCTCAACTTAAACACACACACACACACTCTTTTGTTTTCTTCACCAGTCCAAGAAATGATTGCAATCAGTTGCAGGCTTGGATACAACCTTTAGTAGGGGGAGGGGGTCATGCTGAAGAACGCCCCCCCCCCCCGAACGAGCCTACAGTTTGGGGTACGGAAAGTTCTGAAATTGCTTAGGTGTCAATAAAAAGCATTAAATAGGCCAGGCATAAGGCACTTAGTAGAACATAAACGTTACAAATCAATTTCATCAGCGGTGAAAAGAAGTAATATATCAAATATTTACTTTTAAAAATAATTTATGAATTGAAAAGAGTTCTGAAATCATTTGCATTTTATTCATAAAGTGTTGAGCACAATGTGGGCGGGTAATAGTGTCGACAGTTTAGGAGGGGTCAGATGCAGAGATGGTGTGGATGAGAGTATTAATTTTGTCTTCGTTAGTAATTTTTTCTGCTAAAAATACATTTCATTACATGTAACTAGATTCCTGAAAATATTGCATTTATTTTGTACCACACAAAAGCCTACACTTCAAAAAGTAATTACACATTGAAAACTTCTGTACAACTTTATTATACCATTTACGCGGAATAAGACATGAAATGGTGCCTAATGGGGCAAACTGTTACTGTTGAGCTGGGGCTGTAACTGTTTAACTTGCGACAAATAAAGTTGTTACATCTCAACAACTTTTGACGATAAAGACACCAACAACCGCTGGTGAAAGAAAAGGGATCCGCAAGAGGCCAGAACCGACTGCATATTTCGAACTTTACTTCAAGTAAAAATTAAACAAATACTTTTGTTTTGAAACGTAAGAGAAAACAAAACAGCATTAAATCGCTCAAACTTGCAGAGAACTGTATACACATTTTTTGGGGTTACAAGGAACTCCTTTTTCAATGAAAAAGAGACGAGCTTCTGGATGAAAAGCAAGTGTTTCAATTCTGTAGTTAATAAAAGTTGTTCAATACATAAGTTACCATTAAAACCATAGAGTAATTTAAAAATGGGACCGCTAATTTAGTGGAAGAGACATTCAAAACGATTTATGGGGGTGGGGGTGGGGGGTTATTAATTAATGATTATGCATAGGAAAAATGCTATCATTAGTTCTGACCTGTTTTTAAAAATATTTATGTAATATCCTTTTGCTTCTTCTCTAGCACAATACACTGTGTTTGTACCTATGAAGCGCAGTAAATTCAAGTGCTAATAGCTTAATGAAACAGTACGACGCCAACGGTCGGAAAAGAGGGATAAACACCGAAGTCTGTCCTTTAGACTTATAATACTCTGGCTCTGATCACAAGACGCTTAACCTTGGACAAGCTCATTTATGTTTGAGTGGAGGAGATGGAGGATGGATTATGGAGAGATTCTGTTGCAACGCCATTATAACGAACTGAGGAAGCAAATAAAAGTTTGAAAAACGTTCGTTTAACACGGTTAAGAGCGTAAAATACGATGTTTCATAACTGAAAATATGAAGATCCCATTGAGAGCAAAATAGGCATCCGGGTAAATGTCCAAACTTAATGTTACCTTAAAAGAAAATAATAAATTACGGCAGAGAAAAATTACGATGTAAATATATGCATATATATATGTATGTACCATACACGTATCAACAGTTAAAAACTGCTCTAAATTTAAACTGTTTATCAGTAGTATGAAAATGAAACATTATACGTTTATGCAAGGAAAACAAAGCGATTATTAGTAAGGAAACGAAGTTATACTACAGTAGAGAACCAGTTATCCGGGAAGTTCGGGACCATAGCTATCCCGGATATCTGAATTTCCCGGTTTTCTGGATCGCTAAAAAGAGCTTCTGGCCGATTGTTTATAATACTTAAAATACTATAATAAATAGTAATACGTATTAAAATAAGAAGAAAACATTCCAGAAATGCTTATCAATATCGAAACATTAAAAACTACTAGTGAGAGAATAATTCAAACACCAAAAATCTTAAGTTATTTAATAAGATCTAAGACCCTCACATTCATTTTGAAAAGGGGGGGAAAAACACCAATCGTCGATGTTTTATGAAGGGAAGGGCAAGAGACAAGTTTTTGAACGTAAATATGCGATTCTTCTACTATAGTGTATGAGAAAATTTGTTTTCATGATAAAGTTTTTTTTTCACTTTTTTGTAAAGGTTTGGCGTTAGCGATTATTGATAACTATTGCTTTTGCATTAAGTTAATACCGATTGAAATTTAATTTATGAGTTCCTGCAGCCTTATTACAGTGTTGCGTTTAACGATTTCTAGATTCTACCATCAACTATTCGGAAAATTCGAGAATCGCGGCGTTTCAGGCGCTTTTGCGACGTCACTTCCGCTCTAAACGGTTTTAATTAAAAGCCATTCATTAAAATATTGCATTATAATGTGACAATATTCATTTCTTTAGTTTTAAGTTGAAATAAAACACAAAAATTTCAGACTTACGAGTGTACTTTTTAGTTCAAGAAGATATTCCGGAAATTTATCCCTGCGTTAAAGACAACCCCTTGAAGTTCATTTTTGGAAACTTTTTCCCGAGTTATGGATGAGTAATATGGTATTTATTAAGAAACCGCTCATTTTCTTTTAGGTATTTCAAAAAAAAAAAAAAAAAAAAAGCTTAGTTTTTCAAAAATTGCCGAAAATGCGTATTTTTTAAAAATGGCGGGAAAATCAGCCAAAGGTTGCCGGTTTTCTGGTTTCCCGGTTTTTTGGTTCCCGGATAAAAGGTTCTGCACTGTATCTTTATATATATAAACGCATCAATCATACTAGATATTTAATTAGACTTAGACTATAGCTGACTTGGCATCTTTCGGTAAGACATTCCCATAATAACACATACACACAAAAAAGGTAAATTCCAGCAAAATTCAGTCTAAGTTTTAAACTTATATAACTACACTACTGTCTGACCACTGATGAGATAGGAAGTCGAACATTTAAAAATTAATTTGAAGAAAGGGATTTCAAAATACAAGACGCAGCTTCGTCCCCGCCCTTAAATTACTGCAATATGTTTTCAAATAAGTAAATAAATAAGTGTGAATGAATAATAAATTAAAAAGTCATGATTACATTATTAAATTATATAGGCTATTCATGTAAGCGATTATTCATACACTAGTTATGTATTGTGAGAGAAATTAATATAAAATTAATTTGAAGCATGGGCTTTATAATGTGCAAGTAGTTTTCACAGCACAAAAGTCTTGCCCCACAATCAGAAAAATTTTGTGGACATCCAACGTTTCATACAAAGATTCTGTAGCTACTATCACTGGCGCTGCCAAAATTTACTTTCTGGAAAGGTTTCGAGGGGGAGGGGGGGTAGTTTTAGACAATGCTTTTAGAGAGTATACTGTGGTATATAATGCACACCTTCTCGTCTGTTTCAAAAAATAGCTTTTATCCTCTGCTTTTCGATCATTTTGATATTTTTATTGTATTTTATTTTATATACCTAATAGTTGTATGTGACTGGGCAGTATGAGCTCCTTACTGTATGGAATGTATTTTCAGAAAAATGAAATTTCGTTTTTCAACATTTTAATCAAACTCACTCATTATACCCCTAAAGTTTCAGCGTATACCTTCTTCTTCTTATTTTTTTTTTCACTACTGCACAGGTCATAGCAGTCCTTAGATGCATATAAATTAAAATTAGCAATATCTGTTAAAACCAAGAGTTCTGGGGGGAATGACACTCCACCCCCTTACTGTGCCCCTTGTACAAATTGCAGTTCAGGATTTCATGCCAGAATTGAGTCGTATTGCCGTTTTGTGTCGTGGATGTTTCAGACAATTCGTGCATGTGCCGTGTGTGTGCCAGCAATTAGGTGCGAAGATCGAGACGTACCTGATACCATTATTGCCATCCCGCATAGACACACGCAGAGAGCCACACAACACCGGGCGACAAGCATCGCCGTCTCCATAGCAACGGCGGGCCATCAACTGCTCCCTTGTCGTGGGCCGCGTAGGGCCAACTCCCACTTCCAGCGGACCGTGGAGGGCCGTCCAGAAAGGGGCCCGACCTGGCCCGCGGTCCATACACACATTGAAATTCCCCCACTCGCTTCCGGACCTTTTGTTCGTGCCACTCTCTCCCTCTCTCAGTTTTGTTTCGAATCACAAGAAGCATGAAACCGCGAGCTGCATGTCGGGATTAGATCGCCGGAAAAAGTGAGCCAAGATGAGAAACGGTCGCCAAATGCCGCCAGGTGAAGCATTTCATTGATTTCAGGTGGAGAGAGACATTAGTAGTTTGAAACTATTCCTATTGTTCTGAAAAGTTGCAGGATTTTCGTCGAAGAAATAGGCTTGAAAACTTTTGCACTAGTAGGCAAAAATTGTGCTCTTACTTTGGTTCTCCTTTCCCCGCTTTAAGGATTTTTATGCATTTAATAGGACATTAGAAATCCCCCCCCCCTATACACACACATTGTAATGATATTCTCAATGCGTATGTGTTTCAAACAAGTGCCGGGTTTTCGATTTTTCCGAGCTGGTTCAAATCATGAAACTGTCACCCTTACTTATCTTCTCTCAAGTTTTTACATCGAGTTGCAATGAAAAAAAAAAAAAAAAAAAAAAAAAAACACCCACGGAAATAGGGTGAACTTGCCACTCCCTAGAAATTTCCTCTCGTCTATACATTTCTTTGAATGTGGACGTAAAACATTTTTAACGTTTCAAGCCAATTAAATACTAAACCCAATATAATGTGTCCGTGATGTTACACAGCGAGCGGTTTTAATTATGAACATCATCATATTGATTACAACACGAAGGCAAGGTTATTCAATAAACCCATACACCCATATCTCATTTGAGTTTTTATAAATTATTTTATATTTTAACTATAAAATATTATTTAATTAAGAAAATCATAGCTAATAACGTATAAGTTTTATTGAAGAATTCAGGACTATTTCTGTGTGAATTTCAAAGCAGTTGCTGGTTGCTGATTTGTTCTTGAAGCCATGATACAGTTGAGATAACATAGTGATATTACATGCCGTTTCCATTAATATCATGGTTTTTCCAAGAAACTACTACATGATTTCTTTCATTCTGCATTTTTTATAAGCTGAAAAATAAATCTATTATTTAGCAAATAGCTTTCTTGATTAAATAACTCTTTTAGGCACGCCTACACATTTTTTGAAGAATGTTAATTATTGATTCCATCAAAGAAGAATTAATGAACGAATCGCGATATTGCGTTCCCTTGAATTCGAAACCAGTGAGTTAAATGTATTCTGTCACTCTGGGTCTCTGACTCCAGTAATACTTCTTTAGCAAACAAAAATGGTTTTACTTAAAATATGCGCTGTGTGTTTTGTGTTCTTTTTAATTAACTGTATAAAAAAATGCTATAGAAGTCAATTAAAAAATAATGAATAAAATAGTTAAATAAATTCATCCTTTTGGGGGGGGGCACGGGCCCCCTGCCCTAAACGGATGAATTTATTTAACTATTTTATTCATTGCGCCTGTGTGTATGCGCTACTGCATACACACAGGTCTACGCGCACTCACAAGCCTACACATACACAACTATATACACGTAACAGCCCAAGAGGAAGGGCAGGCTTGGTGGGACACGAGCCGTTTCTAGAAACAATAACTCCAATGAGTAGTGCCTTGTCGCAGCTCGTGGTTTCGAAAAACATAATTTGAATTCAAAATTTCGGAATTGAAATTTATTTCATTTTTTATTTTTTAATAGTTTTATTTATTTATTTATTTATTTTATTTTATTTTATTTTTTTTTTTTTTTGGCTATAGACTTAATGACTTAATAATAAGGTACAAAAGGAATTTAATCAACCCTTAGCATTAAAGGCTCCATATTCCGCATCTATCATGCGTGTAATGGCTAACATTTACTTAGTATTTTTCAAACTAAAGGAGACAGAAATTTAATTATAGCTTAGGGGCGGTTTAAAAATATAGAAATATTACTATTGGGTCATTTCACGTCAAATTGCCTAATGCCATGTGCCGTCATTTCTCAGATTTTGTCCATTATTTTTTTACGAACAGATATCTATCGGAAAAGTCCAAATTATTTTTTTCAAAGAGATTTTTTGAATAAAAATTATGCTTGGGAAATTTTTTCAAAAATTCGATTTTTGATCATTTTTCGGAGTCACCGTTTTGGCATGAATTCAGAAAATCTCTCTGATTTCTTGATTTTTCAACCTATTAAGCTGAATTTGGCATCAATTTCAAGCAAATATTTTTCTCTTTCAGTGTTAACGACAGAAAGTATTTTATGAACAGTTGGGTGTTGCCACTCTTTATCTAAAGTCAGTTTTTATGGTTTTTCAATTGGGAGATTGAATAAGTTATATCTCCGGAGTACCTACTACGATTGGCATCATTTTTTTTTTTTTTTTTTTGCAGCACATTTAAATCATTCCCTTGCTATGTAGAAAAAAGTAGAAGGGTGTTTTTTGTTGTTTTGAAATAAAAAAAATTGTTTTGCAGAAAATACAAGTTTTATTTTACTTGCCTCTACTAAATATTAAGAATAATAATTTGAAGAATAGTATAAGAAATATTTCTAATGGCATTGTTTTGCTTTTTTTTTTTTTGACAATAAAATATGGGAAAAAAGAATAATTACTTTTGAAAAGTTTTCATAGCCTAAATTTTTTTGGATTACGTAACACCTGACAATGATCTTCCGCTCTTACAATACTCATGCAATACGCATCATTCTTCTTTCGCTTTGAAAGTTAATCGACACATAGCTTTCGTCGATTATAAAATGTAAAATGAAAGGCATGCTTGTGCGGACGACATTTTTTTTTTAAATTTACTATTTCCTTTTTGTGTCAGAAGATGTAAAAGTCAGAATTTCTATCAATAAGATTCAAAGAGGTTTTAAAATATACTTCAATCAGCAAAAATAATCATCTTCAGAGAAATCTAGAGTTGTGGAGTACTTACTGTAAGTGTGGAAGTTCATTGTCAGGTGTATCCAAACAAGATTATGCTAAGAAAAATTTTCAACATTAATTTTTTTTTTCCCATCTTTTAATGTCAAAAAAAAAGCAAAATAATTCCATAAAAAATATTTTTATACTATTCTTCAAATTATTATTCTTGATATTTAGTACACTTTCAATCAAAAGTGTTTTTATTTATTTATATATTTATTTATTTATTTATTTTTGCGAAGTCTGAAACGGAGGTTTTTGCATAATTTTTTTTTCAAAAGTAAAATATGGGAAAAACGTTTTAGCGATTAACTATTGATACAAATCTTTTGAGAGTCCAGTATTGATTGTTCTGAAAAGTTTTTGGCCTTTTTTAAGCTTAAAAGGGATTTAAAGTAATAAAAACTTTTTTTTCTGCAAAACAAACTTAATTGTTTTATTTCAAAACAACAGAAAACACTCTTCTACTTTTTTCTACATAGCAAGAGAAAGATTTAAATATGCTACAAGACAAATTTGCTGCAGATCGTAGCAGGTAGTCCGTAGTAGGTAGCTTATTTAATCTCCCAATGGAAAAAAAAACATAAAAACTGACATCAAATAAAGAGTGACAACACCCAACTGTTCATAGAATACTTTTTGCCATTCACACTGAAAGAGAAACATATTAGCTTGAAATTGATACCAAATTCAGCTTAATTGGTTGAAAAATAAAGAAATTAGAGAGATTTTCTAAATTCATGCCAAAACGGTAAATCCAAAAAATGATCAAAAATCGAATTTTTATTTAAAAAAAAAATCTCCAAAGCGTAATTTTCATTCAAAAAATCTAAAAAAAATTTAATTTGGGCTTTTCTCATAGATATCTATTTGTAAAAAAATAATGAAAAAATCGAGACATGACGACACGACCGACTATTTAATTTAGGCGATTTGACGTGGAATGATCGTATTTAATTTCAGTTATTTTAAATATAGTGTTCTAAATATATCAGTAAATACTTTTGCACTATAAATGCATTCTAATAATTTATGAAAAAATTGAAAAATCAAAGTTTTTTAAATTTGAATTAATATACCAAACATAATGGGGTTGTTTCCATTTGTCAAAAGTACTACTTTTAGTCACTAAAGTTGATAGAATTTGCAAAAAAAAAAATGAGATGAAGCTGGGAAAATCTTTTATTTTCAAACCGTTTAATTTTTGATTAATTTTTTTAAATGTTCAATTTTTCAAACATTGTGTTTTTTTTATGACGTCATAAGTGATGTACTTGGGCATTAATTACTCTACTTGCGCGCTGAATTTTTGCGCTTGCTGTCTACCGCGTTTCCAGGTTACGATAATTATTCAAAAGGGAATTAAATATTGCTTGCTATACTTGCTATCAACCATACCGTTGCCATTACATATGAGTGAAGAAGCGAATTAAAAATTGCACTCTGCTCTAATGGCATCAATGAATGGTATTTCATCACTTGTGATGTCATGTGCAGAAATGCAAAAAATAAATAAATAAATAAAAGCGCACCGATTAAAATAATTTTTTTTTAAAGTATTAAACTTTGTTAAATTGTTTAAAAAATGGTTAGGTCCTATGTTTTTAAGCATGCTCTTTCAAATAAAAATACTTTTAAAATTTCGGAAACGATCCCGTTTTATCAAAGAATGGTTTAAATATTGATAGAAATCGCTGATTTAAATCATCGAGCCTTGATCTGTGGCATATCTACTTTGGCTTAACTGCCGTAAAAAATAGTTTAGAGCCCCTGGTCATAGTGTCCCATTTTTCCTACCATTTTCATGTAAGCCGATTCCCCATTCCGTGTTTGAAATGTTGTTCTCGCATATTTTAGCAGAACGATGCGTCCCCCTAAGCGTTTATGATATGCCTGGCAGAAAGCAGTAACAACATACCATGACATAAATTTCTTCTTTTGCTGACACACCTGTAAAACCGATCTTTCTAAATTTTTGAAAGCAGTTTCAGCTTGGTAGACCCTGAAAATGATAGTTGTGATTTCAGCGAAACAGGCCGATCGATGATTATCCGTGTACGCTAATGGTGACTGGTGGATGTAAAATCTGTCGAGATCTTCAAATACTATTCCAAATTAATACTATTCCATATCAATGATGGCGCTGCATCAGGGGTTTCTTGGCTCCTGCGCTGGATCAAAAAACAAAGTTGTGTTCAAGGCTATGCCCTACTGGTAAACCAATTTTGTAATAGACACAAGGACCTTGGGTGTGAAGTTATTGAAACAATTATCATGTGTATAGGAGTTACCCTAGAGAAAAAACCGCTGCTGAAACCTAGGATCTTAATTTTTTCGTCAAATAAATATAATTCTTAAGGGCAAGTCCATTTTAATAGACATGGGCGCTCCTCCCTAATAGTAAGGGCGTACCCCCTAAATAACGCGAAGAGCTCCCCAAAAGCAAGAGCTCCCTCCCATAAAGGAAACCCCCCCCCCCTCCCTAAAAATTTCAATGGCACAGTTTTCACCAAGATCCTCCCCCTCCCCTTTCCTGTACGCACCCCTGCAGTAGACCTATCAATTGTTGCACAAAACATCCTGCTAGGTCCCCAGTTTTACCGACAGTTCGAATTTCCTCCCCCTTTTTGTGTATGAAAAGTTTGGGTTGGGGGAAAAGCTTCGTGTCTGCAAAACTGAGGAGAAACCTCCTGCAAAGTCTCCAAATATGTTAGATTCTTGTTTCATAATATGAACTTTATGAAGAACGTGGACTCGACTTCAATAAAATGCAATTAAATTTTAAAGTTTTATAGAAGCAATAATAAAATAATATTTTTTGACTCAGTAACGGACGTATGTCATGAGATACGTCTGTTACTGATGAAAAAATAATAAATAATTTTTCTGGAAATCTTCAGAGTTTAACAGCATTATATTGACGCAAGGTAAAAGTGCAACAAGAAGAAGGATGTAACGTATTTGGAACCTTTTTATGGAGTTTTGTGCAATAATTGACATGTCTGTTAAAATAAAATTGTCCTTACACAAATTTTTCGCCTTAGTTTCAATAATGTAAGCAAATTTGATGGGGGGAGAGTGTTACAAGCAGAGAAATTTATGTGAACGTAGGATTCGCGAAACTTGGTGATAAATTGCTTACAAACCTTATGAAAAGTGAGAATTCTTTCTACAAAATATGGGATGAAAAAGTTGTATTTATCCAAGTTGCTAGACATCACAAAATATGACAGTAAAAAAGAAAGAACAACTTTAAATTGCACAAACTGCAGATAATTGCAGACACGTGTTTCGAGGTTACAAGGAACCCATTTCTCAATGCAAAATAAGTGAGCTAATGGATTAAAAGACATGTCTACAGTAATCTGCAGTTTGTGCAATTTAACGTTGTTATTCCTTTTTAACTTTTCAAGGTACAAAGGAATAGATTCAACTTTAAGATACGACAGTCTTATCTTGTGTTTTGATTCTGTATAAAATACTAGTAGTCAACATTATAATATAAAAGTTAACATAAATGCCGAAAAATCTCTCTTGTTCTGTAATTCCCCCCCCCCCCTCTTCCTACATAGCGATATTCCATCTATGAATTATTTCAAATAAGTATAATCTAGTCAAGTTGCTCGATATTTTAATATAACTTTTAAATTACACAACAGATGGCAGCACGAAAAATGCCGTGTCTTCAGTTTCAATTTGAAAGTCGAGAATACAAGTTAAAAAATTTGATATTATGACAATCTAACAGCGGATTTTATAGGGGGGGGGACCATCCAAGGGGATGAATTCATTTTTCAATCGACTTCTTTACAACAAAAAGAATGATATTTCAAAAGAACACGAAGCATATTTGAATAAAAACATTTTTGTTTGCTAAAGAATTACTACTGGAATCTGGGGCCAGTGCGACAGAATACTTACAACTCGCTGGTTCCGAATTCAAGGGAACGTAATATCGCGATTCGTCAATTAATTCTTCGTTGATGAAAATGGAATTAATAGTTATTTTTTTTTAACCGTATAGACGAACGTCGAAGAGTCATTTTGATCAATGATGCTATTTGCGAAATGATAAATTTCTTTTTAATTTAAAAAAAAATGAAAGAAATCATATGGTAATTTCTTGGCAAAACCACAATATTAATGGAAACGGGATGTAGTATCAAAACGTTATCGCAACTGTATTACGGCTTTAAGAACAAACCTGAAACTGCTTTGAATTTCACAAAGAAATAACACAAAGTTTCTGAGTTCTACAATTAAACTAAAATTTTCTGAAGATATTGCTTTTTTATTGCACAATAATTTATAGTTAAAACATAATTCAATTATAAAAACTCAAATGAGGTACTGGTTTATTTAATAATTCTTTCTTCGTGTTATAATTATTATGACAATTTTCCTAATAAAAATCCCTCATTATATAGCATCTTGACGAAATCATATGAGGCAGTGAGAAGCAAAGGGATGTAAGTGGACATTTTCAAATTTTGAGTAAAACGCATTTAAAGATAGCATCCTAGGTAGACTTTCATTGAACGTTTTTTCTAAATCATGCTGTAGGGCAGCAACTACCAGGGCTTCTAGTACCATCTCTTGCTCCAAGACAGAGGAGAGGTTCTCCTACCATGTGTATTGTGTACTGGTTATCTTTAAATTTTTAATTTTGCAACTTACATCCCTTTGCTTTCACTGCCACTTGATCTCGTTTTAACTGTTTTAATTTATTTCATTTGAAATTAATTTAAAACTTGTCGATCATTATTTTGAAAGTGTTATTGGTTTGAAGATTGCTTAACTGATTTATATTTAAGATTATTTATAAACTTAGTTTTAACTGCTGATAAACGATATTCCAAAGACTAGATATTCATCTAATAATACAATGGTAACGCATGACCGCAATTAAATAATCTAACTCAACTGTTGAAAAATAAAAATCTTTGATTTGTCATCCACCTGGGAGTTTTAGTTTAAAGCGTTTAAAGATAACAAACATCCTAGGTAGGCTTTCATTGAACTTTTTTTCTAAATCATGCTGTAGAGCAGCAATTAAGAGCTACTAGTACCATCTGTTGCCCCAATACAGAGGAGAGGTTCACCTACCATGTGTACTGGTTATCTCCAAATTTTTAATTTTGCCACTTGCATCCCTTTGCTTCTCACTGCCTCATATAGGGTTTAGTATTTAACTGGCTTGAAATGTAAAGATATTTTACATCCACATTCAAAGTATATTAGTGCATAATATTTAGGTTCTTAAAAGTAGATTAATTGACCTTAAGGGAGCCTAAGTCACATTTAAAAATAAAGTCATGAAAACTTTGTTTTGAAATATTGTCTGAGGGGAGGGTGTTGCGCTTTTCACTTTCCTCGGCCCCTCCAAAAATTATATCTGTATTCGCCCTTGTGATAATCTATTTTACTATATGCTGCAAACGCTATCAATTTTTCAACTAATATATGCAGACCCCCCCCCCCGATGGGAGGTCACTCTCTCTCCTCAAAAATGTCTTACTAATGTCTTATTTGGCCCAAACTTTCTCTGACAGTTTGGCAAATTTTGGAGCGAAGGATTTTTTTTTTTAAATGATGTTTAATGTCTCCTCTCAAAAGATGTATGCATGTGCATGCTGATATTTATCATTCAGTAAAATTCGGATTTTCATACGGTAAAATACCCCCCCCCCTCAAAAAAATTCTGGGCGCCTTTTTAAAAAATTCTTCAAAAAGCCTCTGAATAAACCAAACTTATATTCAAGGGCTTCAGGAACTAAAAATTTCGGGAGAGTATATTCTCGATTTCTCGATTGAAATTGCAGTCTCATATTTGCTACAGGGTCCCTCTTGCACGCCAGATCTTGCTGCGGGCACCATTCCAATTTTGTCACTTAGGATTCGGCAAATGGAGATAGAAAAGCAAAATTGCATTAAAAAAAATAATAATGACAAGGTATGTTTCTTCTCATTAGGTATATATATGTGTATGTCCGTATTTTATCATTAGGTAAAATTCGGAGTTTCATTCGTTAAATTTAAAATTTTCTTCTGCCAAAAAATTTAATGTGGAAAGTCTCTGTTCTGAAAGCCCTAGTTTCTCCCGTGTGAGGGTCATTGATGTGTGGGCTTTAAATATCAATCTAGATAAATTGGTGGGTGCATATTCCTCCAAAACAGCAACGCTTCTCCTTCGTCCTTCGCCCGTTATATACCCAGCCAAAAAAAAAGAAAGAAAGAAAGAATTTAACGCGCACGCTCGCACGCACAAACTATGTTTTCATCACAACCTTTCGTTTCATATCAAGATAGGATCAAAGAAACTTAACTGCAGTTTTAACCAGCCAAAAAAATCCCTTTACACATTTTAAAAATTTGCAAACTTCTTTTTGTTAATGAAGCAAAAGTGATCCATGCACACAAGGGTGGGAGGGGGCAGAGTCGTGGTGCAGTTTACACTGTTGAAATTTTCAAGGGCTTCAATCGTCTGGTAAGACCATGAAAATGCGCAGGTTGTTTCATAAGTTTTACTTTTCTGTTATTTTTCCGTTAATTGTTATTGTTTCGTTCTGAAATAATTGAAATCAGTTCTCTCGAACTTAGAAAGCTGACGTCCTGTTTCACAATACATCTTTTCACGTTTAGATTAAATTTCGGAACTGGAGAACTTTGAAAACTAATGACGCACAATCTTTCACTATTTACCTTATGTTTCGTTTATAATTTTTAAGATAAAGAAGACATTGCTGCATTTTTGCTAACACCTCCATCCCTGCATCCTTTCTTTACTTCATCGGTTATTTTAAGTGGTCCCCCCCCCCCCCCCCCCGTCTTTCTTTATTTTTCTTTCTTTTTTTGTTTGATTTGTTTTTTTTTTTTTTTTTTTACTTATTTTTACTTTTAAATTTTAATTTTCTTTTTTCAACATGGCAATGCCGTGAAAGTGAAAATATTTTTACTTTTTATGCAGTTTTATATTTTTGCGGGGGGGGGGGACTTCACTTTCTCAACTTTACTGCTTAACCGAAGCCCCGATGTTTCTTTCCATAACGAGATTAATTAAATAAATACTTTTGCGAAATTTTAGCCTTTTGTTATACATTACAATGCCACATTGCCGATACTTTTTTTTTTTTTCGTTGTAGCAACAAAGAACGAACAATAACAAAAACGAATCCTTCATAAATTCACAAGCACAAAACCAGTAGAGTCCATACCATCAAGAGTGATGGCGCGCCTTTTAAGAAACGGACCTCCCAAAATAGAGACTAAAACCCCCCTGAAAACACATTTGAAATTTCAATTTGCATCTTCCCTTCGAAGACATCCTTGGAAAAATGGACTCCTTATTGCTTAAGATGCTTTTTTCAAAATATTTCCCTTCTTGCGATCATTAAGAGTCAACAGTACTTGTAGTTAGCTACTCCTCTTAGATTAAGTTTTCTACTATTTTCTTAGCTTTGTTAATTGCTCTAATCGTTCGCTGTGCATACAAAGCAGGTACTTGTATTTTTCTTCCGCACATAATTGTGGGAATTAGTTGAACAGCTGGTTTCCTGATTTCGAACTAGAAAAAGCATTAGCGCCTGATTTTTTTTTTTTTTTCAATGCTGTAAATTATTGGAACTAATCTTGGAAAATTCTGAATTTTCAATGTAGCGTAGTATTATTTCTTCTACCGTAGATTTTTTTTTTTTTTTTTTCGAATTGTCGTGTTTGAGCACACACATTTATTTATATTATAACTGTCAAAATGAATTAGAGAGAGCAGAAGAAAATGTGGGGAAAATGCAGCTAGTTGGGGCCTTAGATCAGCGGTTCCCAACCGGTGGTTCACGAACCCCTGGGGGTTCGCGAAAAAAATATTGTAATGGCAGAGTTTTAACATGCCTGTTTCGGATGAAGTTTCGTGTTCAAGTGGTTTCAGACAAATTTTGTTCCTTTTTTATTCATTTGTCTCTCGCACATTCGATACTCTTAACATGAAAATATTTGCATACTTCCTGACACATTTTACATTTAAATGGTTTACTCTGTCATTGCCAAGTGCCAGTTTTAGCGCTTCCATTGACAATGATAGCCCTGAAGCCATGCTGAAAAAACTCTTTTTGTGAATACAGTGTCCTCAGATGAAAGAATTTAAAAACTTTCGTCTCCTCAGAAGCTTTTGACAGAAAAGATTGATTAAACTTGATAAAAATATTACATGGAGCACATACGAGTGTCTAAAATAATTTGTTGTTTGGTTTCTTTACCATTTGAGTCCGACGAAGAGCTATGGCTCTTCTCTTGTGTTGAGTCAAAAATGCATAGAAGTGAGATCACGCTGTTGTTAATTTCTGTTATTTTCACACTACATTGACTA
The DNA here is from genome assembly GCF_026930045.1 of Uloborus diversus. Lineage (NCBI taxonomy): Eukaryota > Metazoa > Arthropoda > Arachnida > Araneae > Uloboridae > Uloborus > Uloborus diversus. The sequence continues at coordinate 81,670,326 of NC_072735.1, read as the reverse complement.
GAATTTACTTCGAGCTTTATTGTCGAAAAAGGGAAAGAATGGCTAGAAATCCAAGAATACCACGGGAAGTATGAAAAATTAATTGCTATAGAAAATTTTCGTGGTTGAAATTTTGGTAGTGTGAGGTTTACCCAGTAAAAAAAATCAACCGAATTTAACCATGCAACTTAATTTGCGCTATATGTAAATAAGGAATTTATGAAATTTGTGTAGAAAATTTCTCTTATAGTAAGTGAGCTTAAAACTATTTGTTTTGGTAAAAATTACATATTGTGTAAGAATTGGAGTAAATGCGTATATTGGAAATAGACGCTTCTATTATTTTTCAATATACGCCGTTTATTCACGCAGTATATCTTTATCAAACAGTTAGGCTCGTAGTCCTTTTCAAGAAGACTTAGACCTAGAGATCTGTTTCATTTTATTATAAGAAAAAAAGTTCATTTAGTTAATCTGAGAGTTCCCTAAAAGGTATTTTAAAGATCATTCTTTAATTGATTTCTGATTTAGTTGTTGGAGATAAATGTACCCTAGGTCAGAAAAATTTCAGCCAAACTTTTTTTTTGAGCCTCTTTGTTCCACAAATATCCCATTTTCAAAATTTTTTCATAGTTGATGGAAGCTCAACACAGAATAATCACTGTGTTTATTTTTCGGTAAATTTGTTTTGCATTCATTTTTTAGCAATCATTTTAGTTCGTAGCAATATTTGTAATTCTATATTTTGCAATTGTGTTTTCGTTCTTGTTATGAACTACGGAGCAGCATCAAACTAAAAAAAATCTCCCAAGCGTGTGTGTGTGTGTGCACGCGCGTTCCCCCCCCCCCCCCTCGTTTGTTATTTATTACCTAGTACCCAAGGGGTTCGCCAACTTCTTTCGGAGTTTGGAAGTGGTTCGCAAGGGGGAAAAGGTTGGGAACCGCTGCCTTAGATCATTGAGACTCAATAGTGTAAGGTTGAGAAAGTCTAACCTGGCAGCATTGGGAAGTCCACGCAGATCCTAATCACAGCATTACGACCCCAACTATAGACGGGAAAAGAAAAAAAAGGGTAATTTCCATGAATACAAATTCTGATGGAAGCAGAAATGTACATCAAAGGCTTTTTTTTTTTTTTGCAGCAGTATAAAGCAAATTATTTATCATTAATCATCAACTAATTAACTACCGCCCTTTACTGCAGGCAGGTAAAGGGCAGCAACTGCATTTTAAAAAAATTTTGGTTTCATTTCTGTCATCTGTTCTGCCTTAGCATTTATTGTACAAGATTGCTTATTTTCTTTTCGTTGAAAAAAAAAAAAAAAAAAACACGAAAAAAACGTCTAATTTCAACATTTTTCTATTGGTAGCATTGAATGCAAAGCAAAACGCGTTTCTTCAAGTATCTCGAAAGCTCATTTCCACAGATACTGATGTTTACCCGCAGACGGAGAACAATATTTTAACAAAAAAATAAAATAAAATAAATAAAATAAAAATTTATTTGAATTTTGACATCTGGAATTCAAATTATGTTTTTCGCAATCACGAGTATGTGTGTGTGGGTGTGTGTGTGTAGGCGTGTGTGTTTGTGTGTGTGTGTGTGTGTGTGTGTGTGTGTGAGGGGGTATGTGTGTTTGTGTGTGTAGGCAGTAGGCATGTCTGTTTCTGTCTGTGTTTAGGCATGAGTGTATGGGTAGTTGTGTGTAGGTGTGTGTGTATGTGTTTGTGTGTGTATGTGTAGGTGTCTGTATGTATGCGTATGTGTGTATGTGTTTGTGTGTGTGTGTGTAGGTGCGTGTATATATGCGTGTCAGTGTAGGATATTACGCAACCTGGAGACGGTGCTCGCTAGAGGAGCAGCATCATCAGGCCGGTCGACGGCGGTGCTGCAGAGGGGGGGCGGGGGGAAAATAAAATCATAGGAATTCAAAACAGTCAAATGAGAACATCAAGCAGTGTGATTGCTCAAAAAAATGGTAGCTCTAAGTAGAAATATATAAAATCAATTGAAATGTTAATAAGTTGGAAATTATACAATCGCGAGTATGTGCTTACTACTTTATTTTGTAGGTATTTCGTTTCTGACGCGTAGTAAGTTAAAAAGTGAAAACTTTACAAGGTTAATTATAGCGTAGTAGAATATAAGCAATAGAGAGTAAGATGATGCTAAAAAACGATTCTGCCATGTTTTGTGCCATTCTTTTATCTGAATTACAATCCTTTCCATCGAAATGAAATTCTGTTTTACTAAATATTTGTATAAATAATTTTTTGTTATACATAGGGGAAAGTAGCTGTCAATGGGCCGGTTCCATGACTAGACTGCGAAGATATTTCCCCCACCAGATTTTTCTCACGCATGAAATAAGTTTAAGTCTCAAAACAGTCCAATGCAGAATCGTCAAGGAGCTTAAATCGATACATCATATTGTTAAACGTCCAAATAAGATTTCTACTGTTCTAATGATTGACATTTACATTTTGTTTTTACATGCTTTTGATATTACTGAACAACTAAATGGGAACATTGACTTCAAAGAGTGCATTTTCAAGTACAATTCCTCATATTTATTCATCATGAATCGTCGGAGCAGTGACAACTATAAGAACATTCAAAATGGCACAGTTGCCATCATTGAACCGCTAGGTGTTTCTATGAATGAACCAGCTAGCAAAGTGGTTCATTCATGGAATCTTACAAATATCATTAAAGTTTCAGCTCAATTGTCTTTAGTAATTGATCGATCCTTTTTAAATATGTGTGATAATGATGAAAAAAATATTTAAAAAAAATAAGTTTTGGGAACTCCCTTCAGTTATTACATTTTCAACTTAAAAACTTGTGCAGTCGATTCAGTATTTGTTTAAAATAAATTTGAGTACAGTTTCAAGGGCGTTTGTTGTTCAAGAAAATATGCCAAAATAAGTAAAGTAAAGCCAGAGGATAACTGAGGGCATGCAACGTGCTATAGCAAAATCCTTGTTGGCAGGTAAAATTTTTGTGGATCAAAATTTTTGAACTTGGATGAAACAGGACTCCCATTTGTTCAAAAGAGGCCCATGAAATTTTAGCTACGAAGAGTAAGTCACGTGTTAAAAAATATCAAGTGTTGAGCGAGGTGTGGTGAAAACAGCTGTGTTATGTGAGTCCTGAGGGTTTTTTATGTTTCACCTGTGATAAAAAATAAGTTAAAAAAGAAAAAATTCTCTTTTTGAATAATTTGTTATTATTTGTAACGTTTGTTTATCTCCTGTAACAACTATTTATACTTTACGGTTTGATTTTCTTACTTGAGAATGTGGTTTATCGATGGAATCATCTCTATGGTCAATCCATAGCAACTGGTTCCCATGAATGGACCACACGCTAAATTATATATTTTAAATTTTTATTCTTTATTGAATACAGTTAACATAAAAGAGAATATTTTTATTAAAGGAGAAATATACTGAGTAAGTATTCCTATCGTCAATAGAAAGTTTGAGTCTGGGTACTACTTCCTAAAAAAGGTCAAAAAGGTCTTAAAAATGTTTTTGAACCTCTCTCGCTTGTTTGTTTACACAGGCATATAATTAGGAAGTTTTTTCGATTTGTTTGGGCTCAGGGTCCAAAATTCGCAGGTTTACGCAGCTAATTCCTTTTCAGGGTCTTTCTACAGCCCATTGATGACTAATTTATATTAATTTCTAAGAGGTCATTAGAGGACATTTTTTTATAGAGTGCTTTGAAAAAAGTAACCTTGAATTCCCAAGTTTTCGGTGCTGATCAAAACCGATTTTTTGTTTGAGAATTCGATTATTCCTTTTTTTCTTCCTAATACTATCGTTGGACACGAGTGAAAGTAAATATACCCGCCTTTAATAAGAAAAAATATATATATAGACTTCTAAAAAGCAATTTTTTTAAATTACCGTGGTCATGGTTCATCAACTTTCTAAATGCTCTCTTTAGCTTTGAAGTGAACGAAGGGCTCTAAAATTTCAGTTCCGATTGCCTACGAGGTAGGCCTGTGCAAATTTATTAATCCTCCATTGGTTGAATATAGGGGGAAAAAAACATTTATAAGCGCTTTTTGGCGTTTTCGCCTCACTGTGCCACGTCAGAGAACACGTGTGTTCATTTATTTTTATTTACTTATTTTTTGGAGGTTTGTGCATTTATAACGCCGTTTGCTTAACTTTTCCTTCTTTGCACAAATGTATTAATTTAGATCTTATTTCTAAGAATTTGAAGGATGAACACTATTTTCAGTTCAAGGAGAGAAAAAAAACATTGTGAGTCACATAGGGAAATGGGAAATTTCTAAACCACAATTCTCCGGGGGAGCTCTACAGACATGTTTTTGTATTAGGAAAACTCTTCAACAAATTGAGAATAATTCTAAAAATACTCTGATCAAATTTCTTTTTTATTTATTACTTAACTAGCCGCCTGCCTTCTTACGCCATTCGCCTTTCTATGTAAGAAGCCCCCTACGGCGGCTGTTTGGCTAACTTGTCATTGACCTTTTTACTTCAAGTTTGCCGCCTTCGGCGGCTGTTTGGATAAATTTGGCAGCAGTATTAATCCATTTTTATCTTTTTTGTGCCATTCACATTTTTACGCCAAGATTGCCGCCTTAGACGGCTATCTACCTTTACGATCTATCTCTAAATTTTCTTATCCATCTCTATTTATTTTAACCTCCCCGTCCAATTCCTAATAAAAACAAAGATCACTCAAAAAAACCGCTTTTTTTAAATTTAAGTGGAACAAAAAAAAAAGTTATTTCCAAAATTCCTTGTAGTGTGCAAAAAGTAGCGTTTGGCAAAGAAAAAAAAATCTCGCTGTTTTTATTGATTTAAATGCGCAAAACTGTGAAATGTAACGTAATATAGATACAGCAAAACGTCCAGTTTGGGGGGGGGGGGTGGAAAAAGAAATAAATGCAATCCCTAAATAAAACAAAAAAAGGAAAGAAAAAAAGGAAGCGTTGCCGGAAAAACACGTGGTCATCACGTCATAAAATGTAGAAGTAAGCTATATAGTAAAAAAAAAAGATTAACATTGTTTGCAATTAAGATTCCATCGTAAATATAGAATCGAAATCCAAGTAGTGACGTCAGAGGCATAAAAAATTGAAGAACGCTTTTTTCGACCGATGCGTGGAAAGACATGATGTGTTCAGCATTAAAAAAATTGTAAAAAAAAAAAGAAATCTATTGCGTATTTTTAAGAACTTTTTTCTTTTGAAGAGGGCGAAATGTTTTAACTATTACCAACTTAAATTTTCGAAATGAGGCTTTGATACTTCTCGCAGGATGATATTAGAAAAAAATAAAACCCAGGAAAAAATGCAAATTAAAATTGCTCTATCTCCAAACTTTTTTCATTCATCATATTTAGAATTAAATTTCCTACGCTATAGTACAAAAAATATTTGTGTGGTGCGATTGGTTCGGGGTCTGTGAGGTAAAAACTACTAAAAAGTGCAAAAAAAAAAAAAAAAAAAAAAACACATAAAACATTAAATAACTTTTTCTAATTAAAATATCAAAAATCGAAGCCCAAGGTGCATATTTTCGGCAAAAACTGCACCTGTATACCAAATTTCATCTTTCTAGGCCTTACCGTTTTCCCGGGAAGCGCGCCACACACACACACAAACATCTTGTTTTATTATATGTATAGATGTGCTTCTGAGCTTACTATTTATCCATTTTCAGAAGAAAAAAAAAACAATATCATATTAAAGCTGCTTTTTTATTTACTGTAAAAAATAAATATATAAATGAATAAAAATAAACATAGGCATTGGTTACTTAGCCACAGGAGTAAAATACTTATGCCGGAATTTCGTTAAGTAATACGGAAGAAGATAAACTTTAAAAAGTGATAGGTAATCTATGAATGAACAGAGTTCAGGAAAAAGTTCAAATAAATTGACTTTTTTTTAAATTTAATTTGCAATTTTCTTATCATGTTAAAAGTGTTACTTGGATACTAATAATGAAAATTAAATTATTTTTAAACGAAATAAGATAATTTGTCATAATTTTACACCCTAAACAAGTATAATAAACTCAAGTATTAAGTTTAGTTTTATTTATTTAAAAAATAATTTTGGGATGCACCCCTTTTTTATTTGAAACATGACCGTCTTGAGAATTTTCCAACCCTCTCCCCTGCTTGGCCAACTGTTGTTGTTGTTCTACTGTCCATGGATTGCACTATGAACGAATGAAGAGCCATTGACTCGTTCTAATTTTAAACAATAACTTTGCTCAAGCATCGAGAGATGTCACCACTGGTTATCTCCACTTCTATAATTTACACACGAGCTGAATGGGAAGAAACTTTTCTCCATTCATCCTGTGTTAATGGTAACTTCCCAACAAATTTGTACTCGGTACTGTCAAGGTAGATCGAATGTGAATCTAATATACATTTCGTCACAATACATTTTCAAAGATAGTGCTCAGTAATAAAACTTTGTATACTTTTTCTTTTAATGCTGTCTTTTTTTTTTTTTTTTTTGGTTTATGTTTGACTAATTTTGATGTCATATAAGATATAAATAGCTTCCGTTACTTAAATTGTATTAGTTATATGCATAAAAAAATTTCCTCTAGCTTCAGTGATGTCAGTATCCAAGACTTGTTATATTCATGGTGCAATATATGAATACTTATTAACGATTATTCTTTAAATTACATGTGCATTAGTTAGTAGTAAGAATAAGAGTAAATATATTTTTCGAAAGAAAGCGGGTTATACTTTGCCAAAATTGGTAACTTAAACTTTTGCAACAGTTAGAAATGTTTGGCTTTAATCCAGGCATTTTCCCGGATATTACTCTGTAAAACAAATGAGAACTTAAACCAGTTGAGTTATAACACATTTCTTTATTTCTATATACAAAAAATATATATCATTATAATTTGCACGCATTTGAACATTTTGATTTCGTGGTCGTTCTTGTTCAGTTTTGACCATTTCTTGAGACATAGCCAAAAAAGTATTCCATTCCGGTTGTTGGATTAATTAAGTATCAAAGGGCAATTAGCAACATAAATGCAATTAAATTGCATTCATTAAATATCGAGAGTGAAACATTGTACTAGTAACCTCTCTTTTTTTATGCTTCAACTAATACTGCAATTTAAATTAATTTTCTTTTCTTTTCTTGTTTCTTTTATGATAAATTATTAAGTCCTCAAGTGTACATATTTTTAGATGTGAAAAATGATAATAGTAAAATCGACGCCTCAAAGCAACAGTAGGATATCTTACTCTTGTTTTCAGGCTTAGATATCTTACTCTTGTTTTCAGGCTTAGATATCTTACTCTTGCTATGAGTTGACGATATAGAAAAACTTTTTTTTTCTATCTCTTTTGATAGATCACATACGGGATAGCTCCATAAAATTTGTGTTTAATCTTGAAAAAATGAAATGAAGAAATCATTTTCTTTTCTAGTTGAAAAAGGGATCAGAAAAGAATGATAGGAATTTAGTAGCTTAAATTCTTTCAGAAAAATGTTTGAAATAGTTAGTTTTTGAAAATATTTCAAAGTCTACTGATGAAAGTGGGATTGAAACAAATAATTAATCAAATACGTCTATAAGTAACACAGTTCTGATACGATATTTCTTCCTAATTTAAATATTTCGAGTACTTATTTTACTTTACCTTGACTCGTTAAACATTTTTAGTGAAATTTATAACAATTCCAAAGCAAAAGACGTTCATATTAATGCTTAACAATTAAAATAATGTATTTTGAGGAAACGTTTATAAATAAGATTAAAAATATCAAAAATTGAATTATCTATAGTTAGCTTACATTTCATTCCACTTTTGTATACGTTCCTTAATTAATCCAACAACTTTCGAATACTAAGATTTTACAAATAATTAATGGAGCAATATGCTCATATAAAACACAATAAGTTCTAACTAAAATATGGCAAACATAAAATGAAAGACATCATTCTGACGTATTCTCTCCAATCAATCGGAAAGCGTCAAAATTAAGGATGACAAGCAGAGAAATCACGGGCATCGGCATTCCGATTTTTCAGAGGGAAACATAAATAATGGAATCGGGAGACGCAGGATGTATTGAGGGGGGGGGGAGAAGATTCCACAGCTAGTTGGTATATTTTTACTTTGTATTGTATATTATTTAATTTGAGTTATTATTATTATTATTTTGCTTCAAATTTAGGTTTTAAAATAAAGTTTTTTTAAATAGTTATTTAGAGTAATTTTGATACACAATTTCTCTGCTGTTAGAAGCCTCAATACTGTTTAAATGGTATAATTGTGTTTCTTGTCACAAAATTATGTAAAAACTCCTAAAGTATTGTGTAGTTACCAAATATGAAGAAATAATCATTCTAAAAACTAAAAATAAAGAAATAATAATTATAATGATTCATCATTTAAAAATTTATAAACTGAATCATTAGCTTGATTCGGAGTTTTTCCGACATTTAGGGTACTTTGAACATTTTTATTACATTTTTAAAATGCAAATTAAATTGAAATTTGCTTGGAAATTTAATTTCTCAACCAGAGCCAATTCCTCCTCTGAAAATTCATATCCGACGCCGATGAATAATATGCATACAAAGAACATAGCTCTATAAACATCAACACAATAGTTTTGAATGTTATATATATATGCTTGTTGAATATTCACTCGTTTTAACAATGATCGTGCAACGATTGGTACATAAGTGGCACAGCAAATCTACAACGGCTAAGTTGTACCAGCAGATGAGGTATGACGATATATTACAATGTTGTAGTTGTATTTGTAAAAGCAAATGAGGTATGAAAATATATTACAGTGGTGCAGTTTTACAAGCAGCTGAGGTATGATAATACATATGATTTCAGTGATCGAAGCAAATTGTCAAAAACTTGAGAAGCTTTGGAAAAAAATTTAAGTAAGCTTATGTGGAATAAGGTATTGCAGCAATTTTAATTATTATGATTACTAATCATTACCTATTTATTTATTTTAGAATATGAGGCATGTTAAATTTTTTAACAGTTAGAAAACAATAATATTCATCATAGATTATTTTTAATGCAATTAATATAAATTAATCCTCAAAAATATAAAGTTAATATCTTCCACAGTCTTCAAAGCATTTGTACTCTTTTTACTTTTACAATATTTAAACATGTATTTTTAAACTTATATATTTTTATACTTTAAGACGTTATTTCCTTACAAGTTAATAAAGTTTTAAGAATGGCATTGCTCTCTTTTGTTTCTAAAGAAGATTTACTTTGAAGCAAGGTTTGAATTAAGGGGTCGTTAATTGTATTTTGCTAATAAAAAACTTAATTTAACGACAACAATTTCACACCCAGTCCTCATTTTCGAGCCCTAACTTTTTACAAAAGGAATTAATTTGACAATCTTAGTTATAAACTCAATCGTAATTTTTTGCTAAGTTTATATATTAAGGCTGTAAGAGTTTGCGATTGCAAATACGTAACATTTTTCCTTGAACTTTTTTATTTTAAAATTACGCTTTGGCGGAACATTTTGGCAATTTTCAAAAAAAAATAGCTAGATGCTACTTACGGTAGCTTTTATATATTAATTTCGAATCCTGGTTTAAATACATGTCCAAAATACGCATTCAAGTTTTAGATTCATTTACTTTAAATGCAAATTCTCTAACTATTTTAGGGAGAAAAAACAAGCTAACACAAAAATTTTTATTTTGTTTTCATTATAAATGTACAAAATGCAATTCTTAAATATATATATATATATATATATATATATATATATATATATATATATATATATATATATATAAACATTCATATTTTTGCTTTTTGTGTGTTTTGTTTTGATGTTCAATTAGATAAGAGTGTTTCGGAGGAATAACCAAAATTGCAGTACTATACATGAAAAAAAAAGATGATATTATATTAAAAACAATTAAAATGTGCATCTTTTGAACATTTACAGTAATCCTCAGCTATAGTAATGATTTTATAGCTACTGCAATACTTCATAGATAAGAGGCATAAGATTTCATTCTACAATTTTAAGACAATTTTATCTCACACAAGCAATTTTATGCATTTTTTCCCTATGTTGATTTATTGCAGTACGTTTCTAAACATTTTGACTGTATCTTTAGTCATTAGACTCTATCATTAGTCTCTGTATAACCTTGGAAAACGGCAGGTTAATCGGAGCACGGAATTTCTATTTTGATGACAGATGATGAGTTTTTATCACAGATCAATTCTAAAAATGGCAGCTTAAGTCAAATCTGTAAAAAGAGAAATAATTTATTATTTTCCTCGTTTAACGAAAAACATCTGACAAATGAACTTTTTTTATTAAATTGTAACAAATCAATCTTTTAAAATGTGACAGAAAAAGTCGAAGTTATTACAGAAATACGATGAGAGAGATTACATATTTGGGTAGGATAAGAATAACTATACTACTTGTATAATAAGATGCACTGACTTAAGCACAACCTTACTAAACACTTGAATAAAAATTTTGCAAAAACAGTGAAATTTTCAAATGTTTTTAATCGGAATGCCCATGAATTCGTAAGAAAACAAATGTGCAGTAAACTCCCGATTATCCGCTGAATAGGGTGGCATAATAACCGCGGATAAACGAAAACCGCGGATCATCCGAAAAAAAGCAAGAAACGATACTAGTGTATATGATAGCTAAAAATATGAATAACACTAACACATACATTTAAATTATAGCTAAAAACTATAAAATTTAATTCGAAAATACATGTAAAAGCTTAAAACGAACAATAACACAATCATAATTTTAAAAAACATTTAATGCCTGTAATATTAGTACATATCTTACATTTTTACAAAAAAAAAAAAAAAAGATTAATTGTAAGTAGTCACAGTTAAAATAAAATGTGAAAAGACCTGCGGATAATCCGACCGCCAATAATCGGGAGTTTACCGTATTTCGTATTCTGTTAAGAGTAATACTTTAATGCAGGGAGGAGAGGAGTATCACTCTCTTTCGTCAATATAAATGCAAAGTACCGAATATGAAAAAGTACGTTTTTCTTTAAAAAATTTAAAAATGATAAAAGTGCTTACTAGTGTAGAAATCACAACATTCTTGCTGTATGGGACTGATTTGATATTCACATTACAAGTGCTATCCCCCCCCCCCACCCCCCGTCTTCTGATAAATGATGATTTTCGCCTTCTATACTTTGCATTTGTAACGGCATGGCGACAACATTGCATGAAATTTATAAACTCATGTTATGATGAATAATGAGGAAAAAAACTAAGAAAACAGTTCCTCGACAATTTTAAGGATATTATTTGAGATAGTGAGAACCAAAGGGATGCAAGTGGCAAAATTAAAACTTTGGAGATAACCAGTACAAATGGTAGGTTAACCTCTCCTCTGTCTTGGGGCAAGAGATGGTACTAGTAGCCCTGGTAGTTGCTGCTATACAGCATGATTTAGAAAAAAAATCAATGAAAACCTACCTAGGATTTGATCTTTAAACGCGTTTTACTCAAAACTTAAAATAGTCCACTTGCATCCCTTTGCTTCTCACTGTTTAATTTTTCATTTAGGTCATTTTCGTTAATTTTTATAGATCTGTTTTCTTTCCTATCCCCCCCCCCCTTTTTTTTAAACTTTCTTTCCTTTCTTTCTTTATGTCTTTTCCTTTTTTCAAGAATTTTTAAGGACATTTTTTGGTCATCAGCATCCTAGTCCTGAATCAACATTTAAGTATAGGGCCTTAACTTTTCCTTTTCCAACATAACACAAAAGTTTCAGTTTACTAAACACAACTTACAATGAAAACTATAATCGTTAAAAGGGATCGTAATCACATAGAAACAAAAAACCACTAGATAGAAAAAAAAACTGGGTTGTGGAAAGAATCAATCCTTTGAAAAAGCATTGGACCGGCAGTACAGTTAAAAATAACAGGTACATCTAACTCTTGAGATTTATATACTATCCCCTAAACAATCCCCCTAAATATTATCCTCAATGAAAATGATTAGGAAGTGTTATAGGGTTTTAATGATAACTCATTCATTCACTCAAACTGGATTTTTCAATTTGTAAGAGCTGGTTGAACCCAATACTCAAAATGGCAATGCTTCGACTTCGATTTTCCTTCCCAGTAGACATTTAATTTATAAGCATCAAACGCGAGATAAAACATTCTGTTAAGATCGTCGAAGAAACTTGTAGTCAAATGAAAATCAAAACATCTCAACATTATTTCTATGTGAAACATACCATGTTACAATTTTATCATAAATGTCTAACTTTTACAAACGAAGTCTTCAGGAGACAAAGTAACTTACTTGACTCATTACTATAACATGACTGCCTCTTGGGTGGCAACTGCTTCATACGGATACCTTAAATGCTGCATCTGAAAAGAAAAAAAGACATTTAGACGAAAATAAATATTACAGCCTCAAAGCAATCAGTACTCAGAAGCATCTTCAAAATGCAGAGCAGTTATGAGCATAACTTTTTCATGACTTCAAAGCCACAAACTATTGAAGGCATTGAAACTGTTGAAGCTATTAAAACTATTGAAGCATTTAAAACTGTTAAAGCAATAGAAGCTATAATTTTTATTTCTTAAATATAATGTTAATTAATTATTATTATTATTTCCGAGTTGTCTATAGATAAATAATGTGATTTCTATCACCAACTAATCTCTCAAGTTTGATAGCATACGTTAGCTACATAGTGTCAAAGTGTAACACCATGCAACTAATGAAGCAGGTTCTCCCCTCCCCTCCCTCTCTTTTAATAGCTTCCATTAAAGATCATGGAATCATTTTATCAACAGGTTTCTTTTTCCTTCTACACACCCTGAACTCGACAATCTGCTTCGCTGTTGCCTAAGCGTCCTCTTGCTTTTTGGACATGATAGATAGGTTCTGTCCTCGAGGTCTTTTCTTGTTTTCAGGGCAAGACAACGAACTTTCCGTTGCTAGAAATTCCACTTTTGAGGTAACGGGTGAAGAAGGACGTCGGTCAGGATTATTCTTTGACCCCAAAAATTAAGCTTTTTCCAGGAAAATATTAAGTCAGGGGTTCTTAACCTTTTTCAACTCACGTTATCCCTTTTTTGCGCATCATTAACTGTGCATACCTCGACAAAAACGCTTTAGTTTATCTAATATGACGCACTTAAGAAGGAATTAACTCTTAAACTTGGACAACTTATTGCAAAGTTTTTTATTAATCAGGCATAAGCATTTGAAAACTCTCAAGAAATTAGTAGGAACTATGCGCTTAAAAAAAAAATTACAAAATTCATCAAGTTTTGGCTTCAGCATGGTCAAATACAGCCCTAAATCCTCCTCAACAAAAACTTGTTTCTTGTTGAAACAAAAACTTGGTCTTCAAGCAAGCTAAACTGCAAAAATTTTCTTCAAAATAAGTTATTACAAACACCAGTAAGTATGTCACAGCAGTGTTAATAGGTTATTTGGTTTTTTTTCCCTTCAATATCAATTCAGAAGTTAATTAAGTACTGCAATACTTTTGCCTCAGTGGTAGGCTCACCATGATATTCTTCAAACATTATGTCATCAGTAAATTCTGACGTTATCAATACAATTTATTTCTTTTTGGTAATAAACCGAGTGCCCTTTACAGATTTTCACGTACTACTGGTGGAGAACTATGATATGATACGAACTATCCTTTTTTTATCCAAACACTCGTTGCTTTGAAGCAACCCCATTTGAACAATACAGTCATTTTTTGAATTTTAAGAACAGTCAGCTGTCTTGTTTACTGCGTTGAAAAATTAAGTACGTCCTATTTTTGAAAAAGTATCGACCTCACAGTAAGGGTTTAGTTTGAAAAATCTACTTCATATCCTTTCACTCTTACTATCTTCTTCATTTAGTCTTCATGAAATATTTATATATGTTCTAAAACTAAAAAAAAACTCATCACCCGGAATAAACGCAGAGGGAAAATATCAGTTCTAGATGGGGAATCATTTCTTACTTTTACGGGAGTCATTTCTTATTTATCTAACTTGGTCGGGGAATAATTCAGATTTTATCAAAGCAATAACATGTAGCAAACTACATAAGTTTTGATACAGCCTAGATTCATGAAGCACTGGTGAAGTACAAAATAATTTGACCACCATTTGCTTTATTGTTTGGTGAGATTTTTTACAATGACTTGCGAATCAAATAGTTCATTTCAATACGTAAATTCAGAATCAAATTTCAAAGTTCAATATTTATCATTACCTTTTGTCATTTATTTTCGTTTATGTACTTCTGTTTACTACTCCACTTTTACATAACTGATTGTATTTTTTCTATTACTCAAATCATTTATTTATTTTAATATTTCAGAAAATAAAGTCCTGAACCTAAATACTTATTATTGTTATTTGAGTTTCGTACTTTCTTTTACAATTCTACTTTTGCGCATTATTGATTAAACTTTTTTTATTTCTTTACTTTTACTTATATTCCAACATTTTTCTATACATTTACTTATTTAATTGTTTTGATGAGGAAAACGAACTACCAAACTTCGGTATTTATTACCTCTTCATTTATTTTCCTACATTTACTTCCTTTTACTGTTCTACTTTTGTACATTTTTGATTGCAATACTTTTTATTACTTTACTTTTATTTATTTTTCAGGTTAATTATTTATTCATTCATTTATCTAATTATTTTGATATTTCCGAAAACAAGCTCCAAAACTTCAATATTGATTATTTTAATACTTATTTTCATTTAAGCTCTTTTTTTTATTGTTCCCCTTTTGCTTTTTTGATTGCACGTTCTTTTTATTACTAAATTTTTACTAATATATACCAGCATTTTTTTTAAATTGATTATTTTTTATGATGCATTTATTGATTTGTTTATTTGTACTGATATTTCGGAAAGCGAAATCTTTCATTTCTTTAATAACAAAACTCGGAATGCTCTTGAGAAACCAACTTGGAAAAGGGAGCAGGTGTGCTGAGGACCCTGACGTGACCCCAACGCTTTTTCCCAAGGCTCATGGGCACGTGATTACTTTTCGTAGGCCCGGGGAGAGGGGGGCCTTTTCATGTGTCCCTCTTTCTTTTTTCTTTGCCCCATTATAATCTCTTCTCCCGGACAGTTCGGGGGCGACACTGTTGCTAGGCAAGCTCTGAAATTTGAAAAACCACGCTGCTACATGGAGACGAAAAATAAACTTGCAAAAATTTATGCACTGCTGTATTTCAGGAGCTTCTCTTTTGAAAATCGATGATATTTTGCATAAATTTGCACTCTATTTGGGGGAAAGAAAAGGGTTTTCCTTTTAACGCCGAAACAAGTGTATGCCGTAATCTTGCAAGTTTTGTGCAATAAAACTTTGTTATTTTTAATTTTACTTTTCTGCTCAAAAGTATGTATTTATTTCTTATTTTTGTTTCGCATAGGATATAAATTCTCATCATGCACCACATCTTTGCGACATTGTTTTCCTTCTTTTTCAGCCATATACAGTGAAACCTGTGTAAGTTGACCACTTGCGGTGCACCATTTTGGTAGTCAACTTAAACAGGTGGTCAACTTATAGAGGTTGAATTACATGATATAGATCTAATTCTGTGCCTAAAAATAGCGGTCTACTTAGGCAGGTGGTCAACTTACAAGAGTGATCAACTTCACAGGTTTTACTGTAGTACTTCCAACTTCACAAAAACTCAAGGAAAATACGAGTAAGGCCTTATGAGACATTTTCAAAGAGGTACTGAGCTCCCCTCTCTTGGAAGTGCCTTAATTTAAGAGACAATATTAATTCAATTTTTCAATCAAACAGCGGTCACTGTTGCCTACTTTTCCAGCAACACAATGAATTGCAGTTTTACATTAAAACAGATCATCGCAGATCGTTGGCAGAATTACGATTGTCGTATACAAAAATTACCAATATTTTAATCTTTTAAATACGTGAATGGAAAATATACAAAACATTGCATGAGTAAGATGTAAAGCTATATTGATTTACGTAGTACCATATTTGCACTTTAAGAATCCTTGATTTAAATCTAATCCCGTTCCTCACTCGTAGCTAAAATATCGTTCCATGCACTAATTATTTATTATTTATTTTTTTCATGCAACATTTAAAAAATACTTAAAAAATACCCTGGCTTAAAAATAGATTTCCCCTCCAAATCCACACTGCAGTTCCTTCAATTGTCTTTAAGAATAATCTTGCGAGAGCGACGTATCGTAACTGAACACTCATTTTATTTAAAAGGGATGTCATTAAAATAAACATCGAATTGATTTTCGGTGTAATTTTTTAACTCTATGCTAAAAGGAATGCAAGTCAAAAATTTGAAAATAGAGAGAAAAGACATCAAATATTCTTCGTTGTTGTTGTCATATTGTTAAACTTTTGCTTGGGATAAAATTGTTATTTTCCGCTACGAAATCTAAAGTAAATTTAAATAAAATTTGTGATTTGGAATTTATTGCATTCCGTGAAGTATGTTTCATCGCAGGTATCTAACGAAATATCAGTCTGCAATCCCCCAGAGGGAGCGATAGCAACCTGTTCCGTCATCTTAGAGAGTAGGAGTGTATTCGGTGCTCAGGAAGGGAGGGATGAAGAAGGAACTAAGAAAAGAAATCAGAGCAGCGACTGATCAGGTGGCAGCGGCGACGCGAGGGCGGCGAAATCTGAACTAGTTGTCATAAAACGTGGGGAAACAGTTGGAAGTTGACTTGTAATACTTTTAATAGGCAAATGCAGAAAGCAATTGTTTTAGTTTCTTGGAGGGGGGGGGGGGACAAAAGTAATTATATAAGTCTGTCTTGACATTTTTTGAAGGCTTTGAAAACTTTTTGGTATTATGAACTAACGTTTCGACTGTTTAACTAATAGCACTCAACGTCCATTTTTATAAGCAAAAAGTTTTCATCATTATTTTATAACAGGTTCAGTGAAGTTCAAACTGTTGCTGTCATTTGCTCAGTGTGTTCTTTTTTGAATTCTATAAAAGCTCGAATTTATTATGAGCTAACTTTTCAACTGTTTAACTCATAAATGTCCATTTCTATAAGCAAAAAGTGTTCTTAATATTTTTTAACAGGTTCAATGAAGTTCAAACTGCTACTGTCAATTACTCAGGGTGTTTTCGGCAAAAATCCGATCGTTCAGTATTGTAGCATAAATACTGTTTTCGGTTAACAACATATGGTGAGACTATTTCAAGCTAAACATTCTGCGAGGAATAAGTTTATAACTCACAAGCTAGATTGCTAACTTTTTATCCCTAAGTCGTGCCGGGCGCCAGTGAGAACCCCGTAGCGTGTCAACATTTCAATCATGCGTTCTTTAAGGAGTCATCAATAACGACTCGCTACACTGGTTCCATATCTCGTAATAAAATGATGGCACTTTTCGGGAGGAATGACAAAATGAATAAATGCCTCACACGAAACAGAATTCTCGTTCTCACTGGTAAACTGAAATTATTTTTCACCCAAGTGCATTGTTATTCCACTCACGGTGGCAGCATTGTGAAAGACCTAACGTATTCCGATGCAATCCACGATAAAGACGGAAAGTCAATGATTTGTGTAGTCTTAAGAGCTAAATCATCCGTCTTCTTAATGAATCGGGGCCCCTCTTTATTAAGACGTCATATGGGGTGTAACAGCAATGTTGAATTTTTAATTTAGATTGGGTAGAAGATATTGGGTTAGTTAAATTTTTTAAGGAGGACAGAAAATGCCACCAACGGAACTTTGACAAATGCAGGATGCTAATGTCTTTGCCGGTGTATGAGAACGATAATACTAGGCGCTTTTTCCAAAACTAGCAAATAGAGGAGTAATGTTTTCGTTGCTTTTAGCTGGTTTTGAAGCTCAGTAAAGCGCCAAATATCATCGTTTTCATAACCCAGCAAAAATGTCCTCGTTGACGGTGTTGAGAATTTTAGATTACTAAATGCTATACTTTAATTGATATTCTGATATTTTGCTAATGCAGTGGTTGATACTCCCACTCCCTTTTCTAAAGTTGAACAACCAAACAGAAACTCATGGGAGAGCAGGCACACAATTTGACCAGAAATTAAACTACCGTTTAGGAAGAAATTACTTTTATTGCTGTGGTTCGATGTTCTGGAGGATTTATCAATGAAATTTACCGATTCCATGGGATAAATTTTGTCAAAAGTGAAATCGTGATTTAGGAGGAAATGGTATTTAGCACAAAGTACCTTCAAGCTAAACGATAGCTGGTATATTATGTATGTGAAAGATTTTCTGCTATATTGCAATTTACGCAAGTAAAAGTTTTAAATATTTGGTATAAAATTTTTAAGTTTAATTTTTTCTTCATTTAACATACATATCTTCTACAGAAATGTATTAACAAAAATTTTCACCTGCGGTAAAATTTCATTTTGCTTGGGATTTACAAAAGATGAGGTCCTTTGCAACCTACAACTTTTCTTGGATTTCTTAGAGATATTTGGATTTATGGGGATTGTCTATCCCTGCTAGACAATTTCGAGATAAGTAAACAAACAAACACAAAAAAGTCCTTTCCTCTTAGCACAGGCTAACAGGCGCAGCGAACGAGTGTGGTCAAAAACCCAAGAACCCTAGTTTTCCACCACATTGCCAATCTAGTATGGTAACTGATATGCATATTTATAAATATGTACATAGTAGATGCAAGGTCTTGTGACAACCTACCCACAGAAGAAATTCTGTCTACACAAGTGACCCTTTGCATGCATGCAAAATTAAGAAAATTAAATAATGAATGCATATTCTTGTATTGTTTTTTGTCGTGAACTAAAATGTTGTGAAATTTAATTGTGTGAGAAAATATCGTTAAAAATGAGATTTTGTACCTTATCTATGAATCTATCTATCTATCTATATTTTGCTACCTATCAAGTATCATCTATCTATCTAAGTATACATACATTTTGTGCTATTGAATATATCTAAATATTAACTTTTTCAAATACCCACCGTTTCCTGCCGTAAAAAGACTTTTGTTATTCGTCGGCATACAATCGGAAGACATCGTTCCACACGAATTCAAGAGCGGGAATTAATTCCAAAGGGTGGTGCATCGTCCGGTATTAAGCTGGGCTACTTTTTTTTTCCGGAAGGGTAGATTGTCCGGCGGATGTCCAAACGCCGTTTTTCCCCTAGGAAAACGGACGACGTTCCTGTCTTGTGACAGATAGAGCACCGGAGCATTATTTTGGTGGACGCATACCGGCGTTTCGCATGGATTGAACAGGAAGATCGTCTATTCCAGATAATGGGAAGAGAGCTCACTTTTCCGCTGAGAGTGAAACTTCGAAAACTGCCGCACAAAGCGTAGGAGGTTGTTAAAAAATTGGATATTCTTTAGTGGCTACTATTGCACAAAACTGCCATTGTGTCTGCGATTGATTTATAGATTTCTGAGGCAGTATCAATTGTTGATTTGTCAGTGTGAATAACGGAAAAAAATCTTAAATTTGTCAGTCTCTCTTATTATGAACAAGTTCCTTGCATATGGCAATATCTTGCAATTCATTATTTATTTATTTATTTATTTTTATTGTGTATGTTCGATTAGATCAATCCGTTAACCTGGCCTTACCGCTAACTAACAAGGACCATGCCGTTTAATCAATCGTATATGAAAACATTCAATGGACACTAACCGCACTAACAACTGACGTCATCAAACGTCATGAAATCAGCCGCTCAGGTTGACCAGTTGCTCTATAGGAACATACCCAATAAGTCGCTCAGTTTGCTAATTAAATAGCAGAGAAAAAACAAACTTCTTAGACTGTAAAAAAAGGGAGAAACAAGCATCAAAAGTCTGAACTTACCCTTTTGCACCTCCGCCGGCTGTAGAATGTTATACTAGTGACTAAAAGAACAACGGCTAGGGCTCCGGCAGCCGCCCCGGCGCCTATCAGTAAAGCTGAAGAGCCACTGCTCGATGGTAACCTCCTGTCTACCGATGACTGAGATGATTCTGAAATTAAAAATTGAAAAGGTGGTCAGAGGAAGAGAATTATAAAAACAAGCATTTTCCATATTTCGATTTTTTATCCGAAAAAGGATAAGAAGTAAAAAAAAAAAACATCGGTAACAAAGTATAATATTGGATAGATATTTACAATATGTATTTTACATTATTTTCTTTGTTCGTCTTTTGATATTATATACCACACAAATGCAATAATCTTCAATCATTTCAATTTTCTCCAAGTCCTTTTAAAATTAACCAACGATTTAACGTGTCTCGCATTCTTATTATTCGCCAATTCCAATATGACAATTCGCCAAGTCCAATGAATGCATGTTCTTTGCACCTTTATTGCTCAAGCAGAATGATTTGACTGACTGTATACATCGCCACCACAGACAAGCAGACTGAGTAACTGTACAATATGTCGTGCGCAAATGGATTATACACTGTAAAAACGATTCAGAAACGTTCCTCGAAAATAATGGGCAGCTGATGTGCCCAATATCTGCCAGTAACATATCTTGCAAATTCCAGGAACTTTTTCCACTAAAATTCGGTAACCTTCCTGATATTATTCTGGAAGCCTCCTGAAAAATTCAGAAATCTTCCCGTTTAAAACCATTCGTGTCCGTGGAAATAACATTCTTGTCATCATTCTGATTTATCAAGGAAGTTAACAGAGCATCATTGCAAACATAGCCAAAGCTATGCCAGAATTGCAAGTAAGTAACGAGAATTTTACTTGCTTGCAAATCTAGCAAAGCAATGCAGTCCACACTTTAGCTCTCCCATTGGGAGTTGAATTAGCATGGACGGGCCGTACTTGAAGTAAAGCCGATACACTTTATAAATGCGCTCAATTAATCTTTAAACTGGGAGCTAAAAATATTTTTCACAACAGTGAAAAGTCTGCATTCTTGTGACTTGTAGCAATTCAGGAAACTTTTTGTCAAGAATACTTAATTTTTCCAGGAAGTGGATAAAAACCATTAAAATCCCGAAACGTGACACGGAAATAGCCAGTAACGTTTCGGAATTTTTTTACAGTGTACGCTGACACTAATGTCATATGTAAGTAGCTTTTTAGTGGGTCGTGGTGGTCTGATCGGTAAAGCGTCGGACTTGTGACCGGAGAGTCAAGGGTTCGATCCTCGCTGGTCGAAGATCCATCGCCTTCATTAATGGTGACTGGGGGACGTTAAATATGCTCGTGGTCACAAAGATCAATTGATGCAGTGAGAAGCAAAGGGATGTAAGTGGACATTTTCAAGTTTTGAGTAAAACACGTTTAAAGAAAACATCTTAGGTAGACTTTCATTGAATTTTTTTTTCTAAATCATGCTGTATAGCAGCAACTACCAGAGCTACTATTACCATCTACTGCCTTAAGACAGAGGAGA
Source organism: Uloborus diversus (assembly GCF_026930045.1). Lineage (NCBI taxonomy): Eukaryota > Metazoa > Arthropoda > Arachnida > Araneae > Uloboridae > Uloborus > Uloborus diversus. Next base: position 81,648,897 of record NC_072735.1, on the reverse strand, counting down.
GGTTCACCTACCATATGTACTGGTTATCTCCAAATTTTTAATTTTGTCACTTGCATCCCTTTGCTTCTCACTGCCTCAATTGTCGACATACACGAGTTATAGTCACTTGCCGATATCGTCCCATCGGCACCGTGGACAAGCTAACTGAGTCACTCTAATGAAATGTGAGTGGATAGTTTTTACCGTATACTAATATTGATATCATACGTCTTGTTATTTATCTATGCCACCTTCTCACTGCAAGATATGAGTCAATACGTGAGCCATAGTGAGCTAACGACATAGTTCCACCTTATTAGCGTCTTGCGTGAGTCAAAGATTAGTTGCTGATGGGGCTATTCTATTGTCATACACGAACCATAGTCAGCTACCGGTATCGTGCCGTCGACATTTTAGGCAATCTGAATGAATCGCTGTATGGTAAAGTCAGAGACAAATGAACATTCATCTGTTAAAAGTTGCCGTTTTGGTCATATTTCCTTAGTTGAATATAAGATGCTGTCAGTAAAGCAAAACGTACCAACAGTGGTAGAAAGTGAAATTTCTGAACCGGTCTCTTTTGGCGTACTAAGACGGTCACTGTTTCTCGGCATGCCTGATTAGCATTCGCACAGCAGGCCATTGATTTGTTGCTGCGCCGTAGGACATCCGTTTACAATCCGATTATTTAAAAAACAAACGCTTTCGATCATCCAGCCAAACAACATCCGAAGCCAAAGGATCACGCAACGGCACGTGCCTGCATTGTCTCCTGAGCCTCCTAATCAGGTGTGTAGTATCCCATCGCTACTACCTTCGACTCATCCTTCGGAATGAGATCGAAGATTCCACAATCACCGGTAGCAAGCTGCCGGAATCTGAGGAAGAGTGATGGTCCTTAATGCGAGTCCGTCACGGAGTACTGGTATCCATTCTGCTCGTCAAAAGACAATGCAGAGAGGAAAAGGCACTGGAGAGGATTCGTCTTGTTGCACTAATCTGCATCTCAAGGGATCTCTGTAGGTAGCAATCGCGGTAGGCCAAGCGATTGATCAACGATTCGAAATCTACTGCGACAAGAAGTGTATAACAATTATGGGTTGAGGGGGGGGGCAAAAACAGAAACTAGCTATCTTTCGAGGAAATGTTTAACGAACTCAGAGCTTACGAAGGTTAATGGGAGCTTTAAAACCTTCTCGTAAGGGATTCAGATTTTCGTTCTTGGAAATAGAGCAGTTTGTGCATGTACCTTTTCGTTCCTTTCTTTATTTCTTTATTTTTCTTTTCTTTTTCTGAAATCATAAGATTCAGACCAAATATTGAATCATATTATCGACACACATAAAGAGTACACAGAGAAATATTTTAATGCCCCTACAAGCACAGAAACTTAAAAATACACCTCAAAACTGTTTTCAAACGCATTTTCATGCTATGCATGTTATAATAAAAATTAGAAATTTATCCTAATAGAAAATGAAAAAAAGCAATTGGAGTTTAGGGAGAATTACGGTAACCGGGTCGCGGCGATAAATATTTCATTCTGGCAACCCGCTACCTTACCTTGGCGACGGAGCAATTTTGGTAACCCTACACCAAAGCTGATTTGCTATTCGTTTGATCAATCAGCCATTTCAGAATCCACCTTTACAAAATTGTAATTTATTTGTCCAAGAAATCTTTCTTTCTTTTTTTTTAATTCCATAGAATAATATTTTAAATTTTCTCAAAGGTGATTTTTTTCTGAAAATTGGCAACATATTGTGTTTTTTCAATTTTTAGATCTTCGAAACATTTTATGAAATTTTACATCGCGAAATGTTTGTCACTTTTAACTCTTTTAAGTTATAGATTTAAAAATTAGTTATTCATATCTTTTGGATACGTTTTTGGAATGTGTTCGCAGTAAGTTTTTTCCTCCATGTTTTATTGTTCTATCTTAAATTTAAAATTTATTAATTATCGTAATCACTTATTTAATAAATTAGAATTATAATTTTAGTTATGATAAAACGTTCTTTGAATGGATATTTTGATGTGATTTAACTTATTTAGTAGATTGTTTTAAGTCTTAATTAAACAGTAAGTATTTTTAATGGCTTTTTCTCAGATTATTTCAGACTAATGTCGTGTTCTATCCAACTTTTACTGTTGTTAAATTTCGGTAAAAATTTATGTTTCATTTTAATGTTGCTTAGGAAACTCAACACGTTGATAGAAAGTGTAACACCAACACCATATGCTTCATGAACCTTTTCGTTCACATACATCATGATATTTTATTTCTTTTCCTACAGAAAAAATGAGTTCAATATTACTGCAATGGAAACGTAAAGAGCAGTATCGGCAAATTTTTATTTTAAATTTTTTTTTCGCATTTTCGTCATGGGTTGTATTTTAGCTTTCTTGTACAAACTTGCTTACTTGTTTTCCACTGAAAAAACAAAAAGGTCAAATTACATCATTTCGCTATTGTTAGTATCGAATCCAAAACACGTTTCTTTTTATGTCTCAAATATTCATCTCTGTAGATACTGCGCTTTATCTTCCCACGTTTAAGTTAATATCTTGAAAAAAGTTACCTCTCATTTGTCTTTTCTGAAAACTTTATTTCGAAGTAAGAAAAATAATATAGTTCTATAAAAAGAATAATAATAATAATAATAATTTAATTTAAATTTTGACATCTTGAATTCAAATTATGTTTCTCGCAATCACGAGTGTGGTATGTAGGCGTGTCTTTGTGTGTACGGGTTATGTGTATGTGTGTGTAGGCATATGTGTTTGCGTCTGTGGAGGGGGGGGGGGTATGTGTATGTGTGTGTAGGCATATGTGTTTGTGTCTGTATGCAGGCATGAATGTATGGGTAGTTGTGTGTATATGTGGGTGTCTGTATGTATGCGTGTGTGTATGTGTTTGTATGTGTGTATGTGTTTGCGTATGTGTGTAGGTGTACGTGTGTGTATGTGTATGTGTTTGTGTGTGTGTAGTTGTGTATGTGTCTGTGCGTGTGTGTAGTTGTGTATGTGTGTGTGCGTGTGTGTAGTTGTGTATGTATGCGCGTGTGTGTAGGACATGGATGCAACCTGGAGACGGCTTTCGCTAGATGTGCAGCATCGTGAGAAGCCTGTCGACGGTGATGGTGCGGAGGGTGGCGGTGGGAAAAATCAAAGGAACGTCAAAAATAGTCAAGTGAGAACAGTAAGCAACCGTGATTGCTCAATAATAAAAATTAAAGAAAAATAGGCCTAATCATTTGTTTCTTTCCATATTTTGCAATATTTTAAAAAGGAAAAAAAAAGAATTTTAATGTTTTTTTTTCTTTACGGTTGCAATAAGAGAAAGAAAAAGGTTAGTAAACAGTTGTAGTTACTAAGGTGATGGTTTGAGCAATCCGAAGTTCCGCCCCTTGTCTTTGGGTCAACTCTCATTTGATGATTTCTTTTGTTTACATTGTAGTACTTTGTTTATATTGAGTCGTAGGTGCCAAAAATACGCCAACGCGACCAGGTTACCGTAATTTTACCGGGGTTTAACATATTAGGCGTGAAGGATTTTTTTTTTTTTTTTTTTTTTTTTGTAAGTCAAAATTTCAAACATTCTGAATGTTAAAAACAAAAATAGTACATTGCTCTTCTTTTCCTGCCATTTTCAATTTAATCCGTAGAAAGTTATTTTCTTCATGTAATAGATTACTATTATGGTCTTCACTGCTTTCTTACATTTCATTTCTCCGAAATGAATTTCATCTCCCTCAAAAATATCAAGGAGTAATATCACGCCTTGGAAAAAAAAAAAAAAAACCAGGAGTACGCACAAATTTCGCTTTTCAAGCTCTAACTAATATTTTTTCCTTTATCTTTGAAAATGGTACTAACTGTTCGCAAATTCATTGCCATATTAATTATTGAAAAATATTAACTTATAGCTAAAAACTCACATTTTAACTGAATGTTTGAAACATTAAAATTCCCATTAGAAATGTATTCAAATGTCTTAAAAAACGGGAAAAGAATTGGGGAAATTATTTTATATATACAGAAGAAAGAAATGAAAACAGAACTGGGAAAAGTATTTTCAGTGGTAACTTTGAGCTTGAAATAAAAGGCGCCCAAATATTTAAAATCAGGTTCAAGTTAGTCAAGAAGAGGAAAAAACGTTTTCACGACAAAATATTATTTTTGAAAACACACTATTCCTACAATAAAATTCACTGCATCAGACAATATCAATGAATTAGTGTTTAACTTATTATACATTTTCGTTTCGTATTTTTTTTCAACATATGTATTTATTTTTATTTAAAAGAAGAAGCAGCTTGAAATGTTTTTTAAAAAGGGAAGAAAATAACACTAATGTCTGCTGTAAAAGGTTTGCCAATCTTTTTCCGTTTCACCTTTCGCAACTGAGAGGCCTACAGGGAGAATTGTGACGGTACATCGACAATTAGTTCGTGTTTGGAATGGAAAATGACCAACAAAAAAAAATTAATTTGAATTTTGACATCTTGAATTCAAATTGTGTTTTTCGCAATCACGAGTGTGTGTATGTAGGCGTGTGTGTTTGTGTGTGGGGGGGGGTATGTGTGTTGTGTGTAGGGGTATGTGTGTTGTGTGTAGGGGTATGTGTGTTGTGTCTAGGTGTATGTGTATGTATGTGTAGGCATGTGTGTTTGTGTCTGTGTGCAGGCATGAATGTGTGGTAGTTGTGTGTATGTTTTTGTGTGTGTGTGTGTATATGTAGGTGTCTGTATGTATGCATGAATGTGTGAGTAGTTGTGTGTATGTTTTTGTGTGTGTGTGTTTGTGTAGGTGTCAGTATGTATGCGTGTGTGTATGTGTATGTGTGTAGGTGTATGTGTGTGTATGTGTGTAGGTGTATGTGTGTGTATGTGTTTGTGCGCGTGTGTGTGTGTAGTTGTGTAGGAATGCGCGTGTGTGTTGGACATGGATGCAACCTGGAGACGGCTTTCGCTATAGGAGCAGCATCGTGAGGACCCGGTTGACGGTGATGCTGCAGAGGGTGGCGGTGGGAAAATAAAATCAAAGGACATCAAAACAGTCAAATGAGAACAATAAGCAATCGTGATTGCTCAAAAAGAAGAAGAAGAAAACACCATTTTACGAGTTTAATATTGGGAAGCTATTAAACGCACCGACAACATACAAAGAGGAGTTAAAGTTGCTTGTTGTATGAGCTTAATTAATTTATTTATTTATTTATTTTAACTTTATCTTTTATTTTTTCTATCAATGTGCAATTTTTTTGTGATAAACATGTAATTTTTTAAAAGAAAGGATTTTTAATGTACGTATATACCTTTGATACGTCATTACTTCATTTATATAATTCATTGCATAAATCTAATGACTAAATTAAACCTCTGATTAAAATCTCTGACTAATTAAATTTCTGACTAAAATTAAATCTCTGACTAAAACTAATTCACTGACATAAATACAAAATATTTTTTTGAATTAACTTTATCTTCTATTAAACAAAAGTTCGTGCGTTTACATTTCTACAGCAGTAAAAGGATGTTAAAAACAAATATATTGTAAACAAAGTTTGATAGGTATTCATGAATAACGTTTGTTAAAGCATTTAAGCTGGCTGTCGGTTGAGAAAAAAACTTTTTTTTTCCACCTTTTTTTTTCTTTCTTTCTTTTTACTTTCTTTAAACCGCTCAAAAAATTTAAATAAAAAATTGAAAATTCTTCGTTTTTCTTCTTTTCTTTTTTTTTTAATTAAACATATCGGTAAGCATATTTTTAACATGTGCAAAATGCAATTGTTACATTTTTAAACAAATCATGAATTCCTGAAAAAGAAATAGTGCTTAAAAGCTATTTTACTGCCAAACTACACTACATACAGAAAGACAAAGGGTGCGCCAACCTTGATCCTCAAATTTTGACATTAATTAGCAATACACATGGGACTGAGTAGAACAACTGTGGGAAGGACCCGCATCCTTTCATTAAGAGGTTTGACGCGCTGTGCCATTGTTTGTAAAAGGACCGTCTCCCTTCCATACGGGCACTTGACACTGAAAACAACTGCTACAATAGGAGCAGTCTCCATTTACATAGATGCACAGGTGCTCTTCTCTAACAAAGGTCATCAGGAAAAATAACACTTGTGTGTGAAGGCTTTTTTTTATATATATATTATTTTATTATAATAATTATTATCTTTCGTTTTGTTGTTTCGGTTTGTCTCTCGTCCAACACCTGCTGATGAGAACCAAGTCGAACTCAGTGTTGGTGCAGGAAATCTGACACACCCTTTTTCTCTCAACAGCCACTTGGGAGGGTGGAATGAGATTAACCTTTAAAAAGAAAAAAGGAATGCTCAAGACCGCTGCCTGATTTTATGGTCTTATCACCTGACGTCTTTACAAATTTTACTCCGCCGTTTAATATAGCAAGTTTTTTTTTTTTTTTTTTGCTTAGGTGCTTCAGTTTTTATGTTTCTTTGTTCGACACAAAGGATAGATGTCAAAGTATTAATATGCAAGAGCTATTTTAAAATTTTTTAAACTGTAAATGGGATTGGACGAGATCTAACACACTGAAGAACTTTAAATAATAGTAATGTAGAAGAATAAAAGAAAATTAAAAATGTTTTATTGCACAAACTAAGCAGATTACTGCATACACGTGTTTGGGCAACTCTTTTGCATTGAAAAAGAATCCCTTTTCAATGCAAAATAGTGAGTTTTTAGATGCAAAGATATCCGCTTATTATTTTGCATTGAAAAAGGAGTTCTTTGAAACTCTGAAACACGTGTATGTGTGCAGCAATCTGCTTATTTTGTGAACAGGGGTGTCTTAATAGGAGGTCACCGGAGGTCAATGTGACCCCCGAAAAATTTCCTTATTTGACAAATTTTGTCTGATGATTCGGTAAATTGAGTATTTCTAACCCTCCCAAAAAAAGTTCGGAGCGCCTCTGTTTGTGCTGCAAAACACTGTTCTTTTACTTAATAACCTTATTTACTTTTTGTTTATTTATTTTTTGATAGCAGATTTTTTTTCTCCAACTTTTAGTTTTGTTTTCATAAATAAAAGAAAAGAACATGCTGCGGAACCTTCTGATAAAGCACAAAAAGAAGTGGATAATTTTTCGCCTAAATAGTGGCATCCTTTCCTGAAACTTATGATATGACTCTAATAAGATGAAGTCTGACCTTGACAGTGTTCCCGTCTCTTAGTATATTCTAATCATAGTACGGTGATATTAATTAATTATAGACTTGCTAACAGAGTGCAGCTTTGGGCCTTGAACAGTTTCTTTTAAAGACAAATGTACCAAAAAAAACAGGAAATAGTTTAAGATCACCCCAAATGGATGCTTTAAATTCTAACAAAAAGCGATTGTGGTAATAATCAAATTCTGGAAGATGTTCTACATTTTAATGAATTTCAGAAATGATTTTTAATTTTCAAATGAAAGCGATGAATTTTTTGCAACTTGATAACTCTGTAACGAATTATTTACTCGTTGTGTACGCTGTGCCGCTCTTCTTTCATCCTCTTTTAAATGGAAAAATTGGGGAAATTTTTGAGTCACTTGCAGTCGGTAGTGACAGTTTCTTTAATTCGCAACTCCAACGAACTATAGAGGCACTGCAGTCACTGTTTAATGGCGGACGAAAAAACCAAAACAAACGCACGCCGTAGCGTAGAAAATGCTAATTAGCATAGTAATTTTTCTTTGTATGCATGACTTTTTTTGTTTCATTCTTTTTAAATTAATTTTCAAAGTCTTGTGGATATTTTGGCTCATGTAAAAAGAAATGAGAATTCAAGAAGCATTACTAAACATTAGAAATTAATACAAATTCCGTAGTTCGTAGTTGTAAGCAGCCATTTCCACGATGTTGAATTCGAAATTTATCAATTCTTGATGAAACAACATTTTCATTGTAGCCATATGAACACTATAAATATTTCATGTAAATAAACCTTTGTTTATCAGTGTTATCAAAAGAAAAAGATGAAAGTTCTTTGTTTTGTTTGGTTAGCGCTAATTGTTTTACATTCGGTTTCGTATGCTTCTAATTTCTGAATTATGATTTAATTCTGTTATGCATCATCAATAAAATTCTCACGGATACATGGCGGTAGTTTTCTTTTTAATTGATCTTCCATTATTTCTTTAAACTTATCGAATTCTGTTATCTTTCTACCATTTTAATCCACACATGATAAAAAATAAAAATGGTTTACAACTGACATGCAAAATCTCGCCAAGCAAGTGTTCTTTGCTCGCACAATACTAAAACTATAACCCTAAACTATAATCTTACTACTTGGCGATGAAAATTCTCAGCGTTAAACCTTTTTCATTCCGTTCTACGATAATACTGCATAATATCCTTCTTTTGAGCTTAAGATTAAGAGAAAAAAAGAAAACCATATTCTTACTTACAAATTCACACAAAACAATAAAAAAATTTACCTTGTAGAAAGTTATCCTCTTCCAAAAAAAAAAAAAAAAAATGCTTCGAATAGACTTGCAGATGCGAAGTTAGTTAATCCAGAGTTTTCATGTGCTTGGGATTTCACGCCATTTACGACAGTCAACTCACTTTTTAGAGGGAAATAATAAAGACTAACATTATTTTGAGGAGCTCGAGAATAACATTAAGGGACAAAACACTTTCTATTTCTGAAAACAATCCAAGACACATCGAATGCGTTAATAAATACTCATAACAAACTGCCTATGTTTACGTCAACAGACACACATGGAACGCAATGTTTTAGTTTCTTCGGCAGTTATGTAAATCACTGCAAGGTAGCGTATTCGAGCGCTGGAGTTCCGAATAGATACTTTTTTGAAATACTAGCCACCATTTTTATTCAAAACGCAAAATGATATTTCTTTATTTCTAATTTGCTTAAATGCATTCATCAATGGAAGTAACATATTTTTAATAGCTTAGATAACAAAGGCTATATTTCCTGATTTTGGTGAAAAGTATTTTACCAGCCACTCAACGCTATTTGTACTCTTTAAGATCATTCATTTATTTTTTAAAGTGGCAACCGAAAACTGATTTTTTTTAATCCCTATTTTTTCATTTAATCGCCCTGTGGCCAATCATGACTGCTAATTTTGTTCTTTATCCCCTCTGTCAAAAATGTTTCAATGCTACACGACTACGAACGACATTTGTTTGATTTGTAATATGATACGATTAATTGTGCAGATAATTACATTGTAATAGCGTTTCGATTTTCATCTATTGCCCTTGAATGACGACATAATTAACTAGAAAAATTAGTTTAAAGCTTTTACTTTCGAATGTAGACACTTAACCCAACGTAACTAAACCAGTTCCCATTCTTCTCAAGATCAGCGACCTGTAAAATCTTTCCTTTTTGTCCGTTTAGCCGTCTGATTTGCCTGTCATAACGTCTGCTGTGTGTCTGCTCATTGTCTAAAGAAGTAATCTCTAACCGTAATCGAGGTACCATTTTAGAATGGCAATGGATAAGAATCATTCAGAATTCAACATCCGTATAGTAGGAACTGAATCTTTTTTCGCTTTGATTTTACCGTTTTTACTCATCGAATCCCGGTGAGACATTGATCTGTTAAAAAATATAGTAATCTCTCGTTATATTGTGTTTTTGTTTCTCTCAAAAATTAAAGGCAAATAACACTGGGAAACAGTTTGGGACATAATTTCTGTTGAGCTTTATTTTTGAGCAGTTTTAGAGTTGAATAGGAGTTCTGATTTCAAAACTACACTCTGGTTCACGGAATACATAGATCGAAAACAAAAAGGTTTCCAGAAGGTTTGCTGTCATGCCACTCCGCCTTGGGGATTTTCTCTTGAAGGAAAAAAAAGTTAATCAATAGGATTCGCATTCGTTGTCTGCCTGGTCCCGATTTGTTCTTGTCCAAGGCAAGCAAGTGATTGAAGTCACAAAATGGCGCAGTTCTGTGTTTACATTTAGTCTATCTTTCCGGCGAATGAAGTATAGTTAGTTTTCTTCCACCACATCAGGTATGTGCTACGGTACTTTATCTGTAGCTATTCGCTTAGCTTATGTGAATCACTTGCCACGGGACAACGCGTAACACATGAAGACTTACTGATCTCATATTGGCAGATATAAACCTTTTTAAATTGAAATAAAGTATTTTTTTCCTAAAATATTATTACTTTTTTTTGTGGCAATTTCTATCCCACTTCATTGTCACCATAGAAAATTAAAGAATCATTGGGGAATGAACAATAATTCCGAATTCATCAGTAACATGTTTTTTATACTTTGTGTAAGCAAAATTTAATGATTGTTACCCATTTTAAAATCCTCTCTCTCTCTCTCTCTCTGTTTTTTCTCATCTCGTCCTTTACCTTAAAAAAATTTCGAGCATTTTGTAAATTGATCTCCTTGATGTAGCTTAAAAACTTGACATTATAGACTAAAACTGAGATCATTTTTAAGTTTATTTATATATTTTTTAAATTTGTTTATTATTATCCGCCCCCCCCCCGTTCTTATTAAGAAAGTCATCGTCCTTCTTTTTATTTATTTTTTTTTTATTTTTTATTTTTTTTAAGACATCGGAAAAATTGCTTTTTTGTTATCTCCGATATAACGAGGAGTTACTCAATCCCTTTAAGAGAATGAAAACACTAAAAGAAATACAAATAACTCTTTTCCCTTCTTATAAGTTTCAAACACCGACCTATGACATCATAATATCGTCCTCAAAATATTCATTTCAACTTCTTTAATATAGTCAAAAAGCATTCCTGAAGTTGCTTGTCCAATAATCCGAATTTTTGACAATCCGAACTAGGGAAGACCACGACAGGTTCTGCCAATCTACCCTCTTACTAAAAGGCATCTAGTTGTACCATCGAAGTTATTTGTTTACGTCAAAAGTGAACGACGTCATTCTGGACACTGGTGTCGGAAGAAGAGATGGTTCCCCGTGGGTATTTTCGCAAGTTCGGGAGGTGATTGCGCAGTTTTTTGAACTTTGCCGGTTCGTTCACATGGTTCGCCTGCGCGAGAAGAATATTTAAGTGTCGAGTGCCTGACACTAAGGGAGCCCGATTAACCTGCTGGCTGTAACGGTTACGGTTCCCTAGATAGGAATCCTCCGCCGATCCTCCCACACTCGGGCGAGTGCCTTGCCGTGAAAACTGCACGCCTCACTTATTTGTTACCTTCACAACGAACACTGCAACAAGAACGAAGAGCGTCGAAACTCTGTATTTTGAAAAGACATTGCTGAGAGGGAGTGGGGGAATGCAGGGCCCGATTAAGATATCAAGGGGCCCTAGGCCAAATATTTTTTTGAGAGCCCCTTGCATTAAAATTTTATAACTTTAGACATTGCCTTTGACAAGATTAGCCATACACTAAGTAATTTCAGCCATTTGGGGTTCCCTAAATTTTGGAAGCCCTAGGCCACGGCCTAGTTGGCCTATTCAGTAATCAGGGCCTGGGGGAGTATGGTTTAAATTTCGGAAAAGAAAACAAGGGACAATGTGTAATAAAAGATTTCTTAACAAAATAACATTTTCAGAATTAGAGTCGAGTGAAGATTATCCAAACCTATCGGGATCGCCCCCCCCCCATTCGGAAAACTGGACAGGTAACCTAATGAGTATTTCCGACTACCGAAATGCGGTTTAGCTGCAAATATTATTAAATTAAGTAGGAGCTAAGGTATAAAAAAAATATATGCATGCAAAAAATTCCTTCATTCTATCCATCAATTACTGAATAGGTGTTCTTTTTCCTTCCATTTTTTAATACTTTTTTGGTTTACGTATTTATTTTTATTTATTTATTTATATCAATATTTTCTCTCTATCTCTTCTTTTTTGAACTGCAATAGCTAGAATTTTGTGGGAGAAAAAGGCGTTTGATTACTTTTTTTTTGCTTTAAAGAAACTACGCTCTAGAGGGGATGTGAGTGAAACAGGAATTCCATTGCATTATTAATGTTGATTTAAGAGTACATACAAGCCTTTATTGTTACTGTTCTCAACGATATAACGAGAAACTCCCGGGACTTAAAAGCAAGGCAGTAGCTTTGTTAGAGGGGTTACTTAATCCGCAGAATTTAGTTAAACATTTCTTAATGTGATTAAGATTTAATTATTTCGTCATGGAGATGGGAACGACAGTTTAGCAAAAGACACAAAATAATTTGCAGAACTTCCAAGCTGGGGAAATAAAGGAATCCACCAAAAGTTAATTTCTGGCTACGTCATAAGAGTTTAAATAGGGGGGGGGGAGCAAGTGGGGGCTCATTCCCCCCCCAGAATTCCCTTGCTTTTAGTAAAGTAAAATCCCTCTAATGCGGACACTAACGGGACACAGTTTTTTGTCCGCAGTAGAGGGGTGTCCACAGGACAGGGGTTTAATAATGTTATTTGCATTGGAACCGGGGAATTGAAAATTGTCTGCATGAGAGGGATGTCCGTTAGGAGGATTTTTGCTACTTTTTTCTTTGCAAAAACATAAAACATTTCTTCTCCAGCCATTAATGAATTACTTATTAAAAATGTTGAACTTTATTAACCCTAATCTGTACTGAAATCGGATTCCACGAGGAAATATCTTGCTAAACCATGGAGAAAATATCTGCCCCCCCCCCTCCCCGCCTTAAAATTTTGCATATGAGCGCTCATGGGCTACATCCTTTCTTAGAAGTTGCGTCAATGAATGATAAATTAAAAACCTCACCTGTGTGGTTGTGTTGCTGTAGTGGCTGGATGCACCTCTCAAAAAAGTCTGCATTATGGGGGCCCTTGTAGGTGTGGCAGGAATCACAGACAGTGTCTCTCTCCGGTGTGCAGAGGTGGGCCACGTACAGCCCCGTCCCGCACCTGGAACAGGGGTAGCAGGGGCGGTGCGCAGAGGCATGCGAGGAGTAGCTGCGGCCCGCGGGACACGGTTCGCACTCGGTGACCCGGGAGCGAGAGCAGGGGCGAGAGACCCCGTAGCCGATCGGACAGCGCAGGCAGGAGGGGTGGGCGTGGCGTGCCATGGCCACCTGAGGAAAAAAAAGAGTACTTCAATGTCGCAGTCAATATGATAACAAAGCACAGAATAAGGGGCTCATTCAATTCGATTTTGTTTGATTCGATCGAATTCTATTCTATCGAATCGAACAATTCTTTCTACCAACCAATAGCTCAGTGAGAAGTTTCTGTTTGGGTTGAGCAAAAAATAAAAAATCCTGGCTGTGCCATGGATAGAAGCTTGGTATTGATTGTGTTCGATTAGATCGCATTCTCTAGAAATTGAACGAGCTCCTAAAATAGAACCGAAATCAAAAATATTCGTTATGATGAAGAGCTAGTTCTGTCCTTCGACTATATGCCTTAAGAATTTAAATAAAGTTTTCAGTTTTACAATTAAAGAATAAATAAAATCATGTGACTAAAAATAATCATCAATATATTGTTGAGAAATATGACAGCAAAAAGAAAAAGGGTGTAAGTAAACTCGTTTAAGTTATGAGTAAAATGCGTACAAAGTGGAAACATTCGGTAAGCTTGCATTGAAAAGTGTATCTAAATCATTCTGGATAGCAGCATGTACTAGGGTTACTAGTACCATCTTATGCCTTCAAACCGATGAGAGTTTCTTTTACCAACTGTACTAGTTATCTCCAAAGTTTTAATTTTGGCACTGACAGCCCTTTGCTTTTCGTTGCCTAATATGTTAACTTGTGATCTATATCTCTGATACATAATTTTAACAATCATACAAAACGTTGAGCAACCAATGCGGTTCTTCTGTATCTCTCCAGGTGGCGCTTTTTAAATTTATGTATTTTTTATTGCTTTTTTTGAAAAAATTACCATTATTTTTTATGTTTTAGATAAAGTATGAGTATTAAAACTTCATATAAAACCACTTTCATATCATTTATCACTGAATTAACTGGTTTTTAAATTTTTTCTCTTTTTTTTAATTTTTACTATTCTACAATGCATGTATGAACTATATTAGAGAACTATAGTAGTCTACACTGCAATCGCTAATATGAGCCGTTGAGAGAAAGAGCAGTGTTAGTCAATATGAGAAGATTTTGAGTAATTGAATGGTTTAGTAGCCACTTTTGCACAAAGCATTCTACTGCCGTTCCATTTTACAATTACTGTCTATGGGCAAATGGTTGAACATGGACTTACACCACTTTAGCACAGAATGAGGTGAAAACTAATTTCTAATAGTGTAAACACAAATTAACTTACACCACTTTCGCATGAAGTGGAATCAGGTGAAAAATAATTTCTGATGGTGTAGACACAAATTAACTTTCACCACTTTCTCATGAAGCAGAATGAGGAGAAAACTCATTTCTGATGGTACAAACACAATTTAACTTACACCACTTTCGCATGAAGTAGAATGAGGTGAAAAATATTTTCTGAAGGTGCAAACACAACTTAACTTACACCACTTTCGCACTAAGCAGAATGAGGTGAAAACCAATTTCTGAAGGTGCAAACACAATTTAACTTACACCACTTTTACTCTAAACGTCTCATACATAACAAGATGATAAAAGCGTAACTGTCACTAAAGTCGCACGAAATCGATGACGTTTTTTTTTCTTCCAAAAAACTTAAGTTTTAACACAACACAGGTAGCATAATAATTACACGAGGAAGCCTTTCAGTGTGTTAATAGGCTATACTTAACCGACATCTAGATCACTGAGCCTTCCTTATTATTAACACAACATCAATGACATGGAGCAAAAAAATATAACAGACGAAGAAAAAGAACGTTGTGAAAGAATGGAACATAAAAAAAAAAGTCTCTTGCTATTCGATGGGGCATGAAATCGTGGGTCGGGATCATCTAAAGAGGTCTATTATCGACGTGCGACTAGCTACGGTCGGTTGCTACCGTTGCTTACGACTTTTTTCCCCCTCTCTGGTATTATAGAAAAAAAAAAAATGATGAAAAGAACGAGTGCTTGATTTTTTTTTTTTTTTTTTTTTTTTTCTTTTATCTGTTGACAAGTTTCGGAAAAGGTTAGAAGAATGCGTCTCCAATAACTAAGAAAAGTAAGAGTTATATAATGTTTTTCTGATCAGTGCATAGGCGTCGGAAGCGGGGGAGCTGGGGGAGCTTGAGCTCCCTCTATAATATTTCAGACCGGCTCAGCTCCCCCGGGAAAATCCTAACCGTATAGCTTTTAGCAGTACATTGTCGATCTCAAACCTGATTTAAAAAATGAAATCTACCTTTTTTTAGGAATTTCCACATAATAACGAACAAAGAAAGGGGAGAGATGGAGTGGTCAGTACATTTGTGTTTCCCTCTTTTCAAACCTCTCGATTCTCGGAAGAAAAAGAAAAGTATTAAAGACAAGTTAACTACATAGGGGTGTTTTCCGCCCTCTCCACTTTGAACTCGTCTTTCGCAAGTGTATTACACATTACACTGTAGCTCAGTTTAATGTTCTTAGTTTTGCATGCCATTTGTATCTCACACTTCCACTAAAAAGGGATAATCGTGAGCCAGTTTTGTATTTAAATATGAAGGTGCTCCAGACACGTAGTAATACTGAGTGGTCATATAATATTTTTGTTTATTGCAATTATCAAAAAAAAAAAAAAGAAAGAAAAAAAAAGAAAGAAAGAAAAAACTAACAATGCAGAGGAAGGAAAGAAAAAAAAAGTCCAATTGACAAACAAATTTATTTAGCATTTTTATCCATCGTTTCTTTCTCTTTTTTATTTTTTTCATTTCTTCATAAAAAGTTCAGCCCCGATCAAAGAAAATTCTTTAGCGAGTTCTCAAAAGTTTAGCAATGTAGTTATAGAACAAAAAATAGTTCTAAACTAATTTTCGAGGGATTATGATCGTATATTTCGGGTGTTAAATTCCACTGGAAGTTATAGAATTAATTGTAGTTGTAAACTTGCCTATATTGGACAGACTCGGCGTGCTTTAAAAATTCGCTTGAAAGAGCATCAAAATTATGTGAAAAAACAACAATTAAATAAGTCTAGTATTGCTCAACATTGTTGGGATTCGAATCACTCTTTTGATTTTAACTCTTATCAGATTATCCAAAAATGCCCCAATTCATCAGATCTTAACTTTTGGGAATCCTTTCATATTTTGAGGAACAGTTCTAACTTAGTAAACGATCTTAGTGCTGTTCCATATTTTTCTAACATTTGGCTCCCATATCTTTAATACTGTCCTTTCCCCATCCCCCCCCCCTTTTTTCCCATTCATTTTTAACTATCTTCCTTTGTTTATTTTTACCTTTTTGTCTTGATCGACACCCCCCCCCCCCCCAATTTTCTTCTATTTATCTTTCCTTTTTTCGAACATTTTTTGTTTCTGTTTATTTTATTTCATGGTTTTCCATTCTGCCTTTCCTTTCTTGCGGTTCACGGTTATTGACAATTTCTTTTCTTCTTGTTTAAGCTTCGGCTTAATCTTTATCCAATTGAATTCTTTCTTTTGGGTTCGTACTTAAGAGAAAGCTCTTGGCCTCGGCTTGCATTCCTATTGGTTCCTGACTCATTTATAACTTTGTCATTGGTGTTTGGCTAATCCGCTGTTTTTATCTTTTAAGCTGCATGCTTATCTGCTCTTGGCTTTTGTCGGATGTCTTTTCATCCATAAGCTCTTTATTTTTTGCATTGAAAAAGGCGTTCCCTGTAACGCCGAAACAAGTGTCTGCTGTAATTTACAAATTTGTGCTTCTACTTACGTTGTTTTGTTTGACTTTACTGTTCAGCACAAAGGTATTTATTTATCTTACCCCTCAAAATGTTTGAGATTCTGGGAAACTTTTCATATCCATTTTCACAATTAAAAATGTTCCTTTTCACTTATTGTTAGAAAAAAGCACAAACAGTATTTCATAGTTTCTCTGAAGTACTTTTACTAACATTTAATCTGAACTATACAATGAACATTTTATTTAAACACATTTCAGGAGCACTGTTTCTCTTCTCCTCTGTTTCTAGTTCTCATAAAAGAAAGTCTTCTAAATGCTACGCTGCAGAAGCCCTCCCCTACCTCCTAAATCATTAAAAAGCGTTGCAATGTTCATTTTTAGAGAGCGATTTCCTGAAAATTCACGGAAGAGAACCCATGACTGAACACCTTGCCCTCCACAATAGGATAGATTATATAATATTCCGTTCAATTTCAAAACATTGCTATGCCTCTAACATTAACAAATATCTATCTCGAATAATTTTCGGAGAGTGACACCCGAAACTCCTCTCTGATATCAAAAAAGAAGGATGAAAATTCAGTTTTTAAAACTACAATTTCTAAAACTTTAAGGGGAAGGAATCTTTTCCAATAACCTCATTGAGGAATGCTCTCTAAGACTTCAATTTCTAAAAAATTCCAGAGAGCCCTAGAACCTCCCCCTTTCCCTGACATCATTGAAAACTGTCTTCAATTGCGTTTTTGGAACTTCAATTTTGAAATATTGGGAAAGAGATGTAAATCGATCGAGGACAATCCTTGAGTCATATCATTTTCCCTAACGTCATAAATATGGTCTGAATTCGCGCTTTAAAGACAAATTCCGAAAAATTTCCAGGGAGGGCATTCGAACATTTTCTCTCCTTAACATTATCAAAGACCGTCTAAACTACGTTTTTAGAACTAAGATTTCGGAAATTTTCCGGGGCTGAAGAACCAGGGCCCCCTATTGATATGTACTCATCTTCGAGAACTGACCGACCCCCTTCAAAAAAACCAGAAGTTTTATCACCTCCTTCTCTCAATATACTATTAAGGCGATGAGAAGCAAGAGGATGTAAGTAGCAAAATTAAAAATTTAGAGTTAACCAGTATAAATAGTCGAGGAACCTTTCCTCTGTCTTGGGGTAAGAGATAATCATAGAAGCGCTGGTTGGTTCTGCTGTACAGCATGATTTAGAAAAAATATCAATGAAGGCTTACCTGAGACGTTATCTTTAAACGCGTTTTACTCAAAACTTGAAGATATCCACTTACATCCCTTTGTTTCTCACTACCTCAATTTATATATTAGATATGATTGAAAATATTACTGGGAAAGAGAGAGGAAGACGAAAGGATCGACAATCATTTCAAATAAGAAATTTTTTTCACGTGCTCCCCCCCCCCTTCCCCGCCAAAAAAAAATCTGGTGGCGCTACTGCTTCCGTCCTTTGAATCCCTATCAGAAGCCCCAGCTCCCCCTACGTTTATATACTTCCTACGCCTCTGGATCAGTGAAACATTGTTTGAAACACATTTGTGATACGTATTGAAAAAATAACTTCAATGGAAGTCAACTGGTGGATTTAAAGTTAGCTGTGTGAGTATAGTTTGTTTTTTCTACAAAAGGAAATACAGTGAAACCTCCGAATAGCGGACAGTCAAGGGACCAGAAGTTTTGTCCGTTATTGGGAGGTGTCCGCTATTGGGAGGAACTACTTAATTTACCTTTTTCAAAATGGGCTGCTGTTCCCTTTGTAGAACACAATGGAAACAATTGCGAAAGTTTACTACATTTTACGTCAAATGTAATTAATCTGTTTTTTTACTTCCTTTTACAAAAAAGGAAGTATTGTATTCGCGAAAAAATTTTCATTCAAAAATCGCCCTTAATTTCCATTTTGCTCACCCCCAAATGAATGTTGAGTTTTTTTTTCGATTCGACCACATGCGGAAAAGTGCCTAAGAATGTATAGACACGCGAAATATCCATTTTGACCATCACCGAGGTAATTACAACGACTTTTCTCGTGACGTCTGTATGTATGTGCGTATGTGTGTATGTGCGTATGTGCGTATGTATCTCGCATAACTCAAAAATGGTATGTCCTAGAAAGTTGAAATTTGGTACATAGACTCGTAGTGGGGTCTAGTTGTGCACCTCCCCTTTTGGTTGCTTTCGGATGTTCCTAAGGGGGTCTTTTGCACCTTTTTGGGGGGAAATCATTGTTAATTTCGATGTAAACTCAAGTGGCGTTATAATTTGTCGGACACTTGGCGATATATCGCCAGTCTTTTGGTCGCCAAGTTTTGTCGCCAACTTGGCGACAAATTTGGCGGAGGTTTTTTTTTTTTTTTGGTTTCAATTTGGCCATTGTTGGTGATATTTAGAGAATAAATATTGAATCACATTAAAATAGCGAATAATGGGGAAATGACATTAAATTGGAGTAAAAGGAAGTCATGTGATGCACACATCAGCTCGTCTTAATAAAGGTATACTGACAGCACACACTTGTCTCAAAAAGCATTTAATCAATTAAAGTAATCAGTTAAAACCGTTTGACATCTCTTTTTTGCATCACCAACGGCGGCGATTCGGCGGAGCAACCCCCTCCCCTCCACTTTTTCTGGTTAATTTATTTATTTTACCTCTAGTATCACTATTGCATGATTGACAGTTGGCAATATGACCTTGAATATGGGCAAATCTTTTTCATGTCTAAAAATTAAACAACCCAAGGAAACCACGGCGCCATAAAGCCGACTACTACCGGCGCGGCGCCGGTCTGCTCAATTGCATCTCCTGAGAGCCCCAGTTAGAAAAAGCGCCAAGCACTTTTTTATCTTAACTTTTGAATAGTTATTGTGTACAAAATTCATTAAAATCTTAAGAAAAACGTACGTTAATTGTTAGACTGACATCAGTTTTCACTTATCTGCTTCAATACTCTCAAAACTAGCCGTTACAAAATTATGACTTTTATTTTTTTTTTTCATTTTTTGCTGCCCGCAAAAAGCACCATACCTTTTAGTTCTTTTTTTGTTTCTGTCCCCAACTTTTGAGCCCCAATCGCTGCTTCTTCCCATTACCACCCTTTTAATTCCAAGAAACAGTGATAAGGAAATGACGGGGGGGGGGGGAATATCAGTTGTGGAGGATGAAAAGCTTTGTAAGGCAAGCAGTTACTAAGATGTTCTGTGAAAAGAAAAAAAAAAACGGAAGTGCTACGATCGCAAGGGAAATTTTTTGTGAAATAACTGTCCGTTATTCGGAGTGTCCGTTATTCAGAGGGAATTACATGGAATGGCCTATATTGAGGGACTGGGACTTGCAAAAATGTCCGTTAATTAGAGGTGTCCGTTATTCGGGAGTGTCCGTTAAGGGAGGTTTCACTGTATTGTCCACAAGCAGGAATTAATGGAGAATGGAAAGACCGCACTGACACCAAACCGCAAGTTTATACAGGCCCATCATTTCACATTTGTCATGGGGGGGGGGGAGTAAACGCTCTAATATACTCGAAGCGTATTATATCGAAAAAAACCCATACCATTTTTAATAAATTGATTTATCATAGCAAGGGACAGGCAAAAGTCCCCTCCTGACACCTTACAACGCAGGCCTGAGTTTTTATGTATATATGCGTTTATTTATTTATTCATAATCGATATCTAAATTATTAGGGACAGCACTGTTACTTTTTTAGAACATAAAAAATGTATACTACTGATTTCCAAACCTTTTTTTTTTTCTCAAGGGATTAAAACATGTGTTCTGAAGTTATAACGGTATTTGGTTAACCTAATTATTTTCACCTAACTAAAGATATTAAACTAAAAGTAATTTTTTTTTTTTTTTTTTTTTTGAAATACTCTCTCAATAAACTTTTGTCGCTACTACATTTCTCAGGGTAAGCATTTCAATTGGATTTTGCGAAGAAATTTTTCAACTTACAGTGATAGAAATAGAATAGAATTATAAAAGTTGGGCGGGCTGTAAAAACAAATTATTAGAAGGGTTTAGCTCCCATGAGACTTAAGTTTTGAGCTACTGCTGGTCTGCTGATAACTCTTGTGGGAAAATATGCGAAAACATCACGGCTGGGTAGGGCCGGTTGTTCTCAGTGCTAACGGAGTAAAGTAACCGTAACCGTCAAGTAATTCGTGACTAGGCGACAGTTGGCTCAGCACAGCGTGTTGCCCGATAGCGTTTCGGACAAGCGACCCCTTTTTTCCCATCAACCTCTTCTAAAGGGTTCGTCCGGACCCCATCTGGTGTGGACTACTTCGTTCTAATTTCAACGCAACAATGACTAATCCAGAAAATTTATAGTTCCCACCCAAATCATTAGACCCAAAAATATTTCGTGCGAAGTTAACGTGTTTGCTAAACATCCACGGCACATTTCGTTCTATCCAAAGTTCTACAGAATTTCAAAACCAACAAGTTTTAGCAATTAATATTGAAGAAGTAATGCTTTGGCAGGTATTATTAACTATGCTTCAGTTTATGTGTCTCACTTGACATCTTACAATGAGTTTACAGAATATGTAAATACAAAATCCGATTTAAAAAGTTAGATGCTTAAAATAAGTTATGAAACGGAGAGTTTTTAATATAATAGCTAAAAGCTTCAAGTTTAAAAGCAAATCCTGAATGTATATGATAAACTTATGAATATTCTATGCGTAGACGTTTGTGTCACTGCAAAGACAATGCGAAGACCCGTTGTTCAAGAGGGTCAGAAAGGGGAATTTTGCCCTGGACTTTGAGAAGACAATGTATTTTCCTACATGCGGGAGTGGTTTTTTACTGTTTTCCGATTTAATTCGCATTTATTATCCCCCTCCCCCCCCCCCCCCCTGCGATGAAAAATTTGAAATGACAGGCCTCCACCAAAAGCTAGGAAGAGCAATTGATTTCCAAGAATATGAAAGAATATTTGACTTATTTACCAGAACATCAATTTATAATTTTATGTACTTAAAATTGCAATTCAACGTTAAAGCTTCACATAAGCATACACTTATTTCAGCCATTTCTCTTGCTGTAAAATATGATTTAGGTTTGTTAGATATTTTACCCGAGGAATTGGGGCGATACAGCAAATATCTTTATCTTTACTAATATTATAAAGAGAGAGGGCGGATTTTTGTGTGTTTATATGTTCGAGGTAATCTCCGGAACCACTGCACCTATTTGAAAAATTCTTTCACTATATGAAAGGTGCTTTCTTGCTGAGTGACATAGGCTATAATTCGAAAAAATCCGATAAATAGTTCTTTTTTTATTCAAATTTAGGTCCAAATTTCACGTAAATTGCCTACTATTGGCTATTAAAGGGGCGACAAATTACTTGCACATATTAATATTATATATCGTTAAAAAGGGTAGAATTTTCTGCGTTCTAAACTATTTATTTCAATGCTCCAACTTAATTACGGCGGGAGTAATTTGCGTTTTTAGCTCGAACTTTTTTAGGCTTAGCTGAAACTTAGGCACTACTTTCTTTATTAAATCTATCAATAAAAAGTGAAGGACTTGTCCCACAGTTTTCTCTTTGACAGCATTGGAAAAAGCGAGATTTTTTACTCCAGATCTCTCTCGACCTATGGTCGAAGAAATGAGCTTCTTTCTTCAAAGGAAAAAAAGTTGCAAGCGTTTTTAAATCAATTCCGAAATATGTCATTTTGATTCAGGTTGTCAACCATTTTATTTTCGCGTTTCCATGGTTACGCTTTTTGAATCCATTGTATATTTTCTTATTTTGCATCGGATTTCTTAAATTTATTTTATTTCATGTTTCCATGGTTACGCTTTTAAAATCCATCCTTCGCATTTTAATTTCTTAAAAGTATTTTAATATCTGTCGTCATTGTTTGGAAGGGTAAGTTTGCATGGTGTTTTTTTTTTCTTTTATTTAAGTTACTCTTTAAGTTATTAAGTTATTCTTTTAATTAATTGTTGAATATATGTCACTTGACACAATTTTTGCTCTCATGGTAAATCGGACAAAGCTGGGCAACGCAGCTCCTAATATATAAAAATTTAAAAGCTACTGTTAATGTGATTTTATACCTTTTTGTTTGTTTGGTGAAACATTTATTATTGCCAAAAAAAAAACATCCGCTTCACTCGCAAAAGGGCTGGGTTCGTTAGCGTCGGCGCTTGGCACGTTAGGCGCTGAGCAGTTCAGTCTAGGATTATTGTTTTAAGGCAACCGTTAATGTAATTCATTGTTTTGACGATTTGTTTCGAAAGAAAAGAAACTTTTGATTTGTTTTTATCCGAGTGAAATGTACGACATTTTCTTTTTTTTTCTGACGATGATTTCTGAATGCATGTTCCACGGGATGTTTTTTTTTTTTTTTTTTTTGAGCAATCACGATTGCTTATTGTTCTCACTTGACCGTCCTTGATGTTCCGGTTCCTTTTTCAGCTTGGACCAGGGCCTCTGCAGCACCACCGCCGGCCGTCCTCCAGGCGCGGCTGTCCCCCGGTCCTGAGCTTTTCCTGGTCGGAGGCGTCCATGTCCTACACACACGCACGCTCACACACATTCAAGCACACGACTTCACACATTCCTACACACATTCCTACACACACTCATGCCTGCACACAGACACAAACACACATGCCTATGTACTGTCGAAACATACAGTACGCGAAACACCAAAACACATACCCAAGATCACATTAATTACAATTCTTTAAAGAAAGAAACAGCTTTATTCTTACTAGGTGGCATGGTTAAGATGCAGCATTATAAAACAAATACAATTGCAAGAATAGTGCTTTTAAAAGAATTTAAAACTACTCCTTGATCAAATACTAACTCTAAAATTAACCCCTAATAAAAGTTAAAATACATTAGTTATCACACGGCCAGAATTTTCGCCTATATATATTTACAAAAGCCCCAAGCCCAAATAACTCTCTGCTTAAAATTAACTAATATGAAATTTGCATTTCACACAAATTAAAATAACTTCAGCCTATGACAACATAATACCACAATTTGCACAAATTAAAAAGTTCTTATGTAATACATTAACATTACTTCACAGGGGTTGAATTCTACGACGAGGCATCAAACACTAAAAATCTCACACGCTGTACAAAAGGCACCAATTCGACCTTGCTTCAAAGGTCTAGCGTAGGCTGAATGATTTGAGGATTTGCCCGCTGCCGGTAGCTCCGAACTCCGATTCCTGCTACTATTTTCACGAGCCACAAGACTTACAATTTCCAACCATCCGATGCGTTCATTGGCTCCCAGGTCTGGTCCATGGGGCCTCTACTTCCGACACAGCGATGAATTTAGTCTGGCAGAAGATTCTGATAGTTTCTTGGTTCACTTATGTGATGCCGAGACTTCACATCTTAGCGAGGAACATTTATCTGCACTTAACCTTCCAAAGGGCCATCTTTACATTCACTATTTGAACGAAACTCGAGAGGCTGTTTCAGCCACGCACGCAAGGCGAGATGATATGCGAAAAAAAGGAAACTTTAGCTCTTTCGTACTGCCTTATATCCATTGCGTCATTTCCAACTGCTGCCACTACGCTTTTGGGCAGTACACCTACATACACACACACACACACGAACGCCTACACACACACACACACAAACGCCTACACACACACACAAACGCCTACACGCACACGCGCGTACACAACACTCACTCACACACATGCATACATACACTTACACACACACACACACGCACCCACAAACATACACGTGCGCCTACACAAACACACACATGCGCCTACACAAACACACACGCGCATACACATGCTCGTGATTGCGAAACACATAATTTGAATTCAAGATGCCAAAAATTCAAATTAATATATATATTTTTTTTCTTTCGTTAGACGGATGGATTATGATAGCGTGGTTGCTGGGCAAGTTTGGCAATAAACAATAGAGCTGCAGAATTATTTTTACATTTAAAAGATATTATTTGATTTCTGTTTTTGTTTATTTGGCGAAATATTTTAAACTGCAGTAAAAACCGCTTCATTCGCTAAGTAGAGTTTTAAAGCAACTGTAAATCAAATTTAACGATTTGACGAAAAGTTTTAAACTCCAAAGAAACTTAAATCTTTTTTTTTTTTTTTTAAGGTTTGTACGCATTTTATACAAAGAAAAACGATCATTTCACATCAGAGGCGGAGGGGACGTCAATTCTTTTTATTCAACGGACTTCCATTACATTTTTAGCACGGGCATCGCTGTGCGGGTACTGCTAGTAAGTAATAATGAGAATTGCCGTTACAAACTTTTCAATTTTTACTTTGTTACAAGATGCATTGAATGAGCATACAGGAATAAATTTGCAGGAAATCCCTGTAGAAGGTGCTTGCCATTGTCATAAACCAGTCGACAGTTTAAAAAGGTGAGCAGGATCAGCAACAAATGAAATAGATTCGCTAGAACGAGAAAAGGAAGCGAGGAACACGTTGGCTATACTAACGGATTTGGTGGAAGAAATCTCGTAGAACAAATAAATTGCAGATTAATGGAGAAGGCTTATGTCAACTTGTTCAAGGTTCCAGCAGAAACAGCTCTCCCAGCACGCCAACCACTGATCAAGACATAATGATAATACAATTAAGCCTGAAAAGGGGAAGAAAGTATATTCAAGCAGTTAAGATATTGTATATTTATTCTATATCTCTGTCCGTGATTCGACGCCTCATTTACAGATCGACACGCTCGCACATTCCTGTCAACGGGAGCACCTCGTTTGCATGGACCTTTTTCGTGACAGGACGCCTGGTTGGGCCCCTTAAAATGTGGGGCCCGTTGTGTGGTACTTGTGTATGCGTGATTACTGCTAGCACGGGCCGTTAGTTTCTTGTCTTTACCCAACAGTAATCGATGGCTATTACGATTGTTTTTAGTTGAAGTTTTTTTTTTTTTTTCGAAAAGGGGGGAGGTAACTTTTGCTCTAGCACTAATCGCTGAAGAAGGGGGTGAGTTGTAACCATGATGTGATGCGAAGGTCACCTGTCGGCACGACACCTTAGGCCCGAAGCTTAGGCTAGAAAATGCGACGCCAATTTCTTTATGCTGATAAGCTCTTCATTTGAATTTGGCCATCCTGGCTCCTAACATGCAATCGCCATTCGTGCATCCGCCAAGAGACAAAGATAAGAAAGAAACATACCATGTTCTCTAGCCTTAGTATCTCAGTTCCCTCATTTTATAAAGCTTGATGAAACTGCCTGAAGAAAGGTTACTTCTCAAGGTCGATGAAGGCATTCAAATTAAAGGAGTAAGCGAGTAAGCGGGGGAATACAGTAACTAAAGTGGTTGTAAGAATATTATACCAACAAACCCAATCTAGTTATATTCAAAAATATTTTACAAAGACTCTATCAAGGTTTACTCCCAACATTTTTTTTTTCTTTCTTTCTTTTTTTAACTCTCATCAAGGAACTCACATAGACATCAATGAAAATGTCTACTTTTTAAGCATATGATTTAGTTATAACATTTTTCTACCGGCTGAAACTTAAAATCAAACATTAAGAAAAGTAAACGCGAAAAATTTATTTCAATTAAAATGTTTATCTTCGTGTGGAATAGTTTAGAACAATATAACCAGGTTCAACAGGCAATAAAATTAAAGGTACGTGTTTTGGAGTCAATGATAACTGAGAATAGCTTTTGTCTTATGTCCTTTTATCCATAAGGTTGGAGCTCCTCTTTTTTCCAATAAGTTTGTTGCTTTGCAGTGAAAAAAAAAGATCTCTTGTTATCACGAAATCGTCTCTACAATTTTATTGTTACTATTTGTGCGTTTTTAATGTTTTTCTATTTATTTTGTATGCTTAAGATAGGCTGTTCTTACATAAACTTTGCTCAATAAGCGCTGTTATTTTTTTTATAAATCACATAACACCGTATTATATATATCTTACCAATACTTAGTACCAAAATTTAGAATCTTACTAGATGGATTCAGAAATCAGTTGCACTTGCTTAGTTACACCAAGAATAAATAACCCTCAACCAGCTCTTGAGATAGCTTAGGGAAAAGGATAATTGTTATTGCTATTTTTACGCTGTCGTTCTGTTCTTACATAAACTTAGCCTAAAAGTTTTTTTTTTAATTTTTATTTTTTTTTAAATTTATTTATTTATTTTAATAAATCAAAGATTGCCACATTAAAGTCTTACCTATAGTTAGTACAACCAAAACTTTAAGCAGCCATGGACGAAACCCTGAATCGGTTTTGCCTTCTAACCTACCAGTGACGGATTTACCACGTCGAAACTGTCGCAATTGCGAGGGAGCCCCACGACTGTAGGGTCCCCCAAGGGGAATCAAAAATGCACATAAGTACTTTACACAATTCTGTAACAGACAAAAGGGGCCAGAAAAATGCATTGCGACAGCCCCTCAAACCAGTAAATCCGCTACTGTAATCTACTGTAAGAATAAGTGAACACAAGGTAAGAATAAAAGTGCAATCAACTCTTGAGAAAGCTTAAGGGGAAAGAATTACAGCAAAAGCACGAATTTGATTATTAGTACAAAAATTTTATACAGCAGCTGCCTGAATCCGAAATCGGTACAAGAACAAGCTATCAGCTCCTGAGAAACATTAAGGGCAAAGAATGATAGCAAAAGTATGAATTTGACAATTAGTACAAAAATTTCAAATAACATCAGCTTCAACCCGAAATCGGTTGTACCTATTAACCTATTACAAGAATAAGCTAGCAATCAGCTCGAGAAAGCTGAAAGGCAAAGAATGATAGCAAAACTATGAATTTAACAATTGTGCAAAAAATTTAAATAGTAATGAGTTAAACACGAAATTGGTTGTACCTACTAACCTACTGCAAGAATAAATAGGCAAGAATAAGCTCTTGAGAATTAATCAGTTCTTGAGAAAGCTCAGGGGCAAAGAATGATAGCGAAAGTACGACTTTTTTTTTAGATGCTGAGCTCGTTACGTTTATATAATGGATTGAGTGGTCATAAAAGTCAACTTCAGTGCCCTCCCTTCATCCAGTTTGATGAAGCACCTTTGTGATCTCCTGGTGGCATCGTATTCCCAGGTAAATCGGGTCTCCCAGGTAACGCTCCGGGCTGTCATGTTAATAGGACACTTCCAGCACACAATGTCAGAAGGAAATCGAAAAGCTTACAAATGGCCAATGTCATTAAGAAGCAGGTATTTACAATGGCAATGATTAAATCTTGTGCGAGCTTTCGGAATATTTTACGAAAGCAAATACAAATAGTTCGCGATTGAAGGATGTGCTGAAAGCTTGCCGCCGCAGGGTTGATTGGTTGAACTAATGGATGATATAATTGAGTTCAGAAAGAAGCTATTGTGAATTCTGAAAGACTTTTGCCGACGCTTTGCCGAGGCTTAGGGTGATGACAAAAGTTTTGGGTATGTGCTACATAAAGCAATAATCGTTTGAATGAGTTCAGCCTGAAGCTGCGTTCTTTTCTTTAGAAAATCTTTTTACGCTGGCATTTAAAAAGAATGCCTGAAGATTTTCTTTCAAAAGACAAGTGTCATAAAAAATGCCGAGTCACCTTGTAGGTAATAATGTTGTTGAAAGGAAATTCTGAAAGTGCTTACTTAGCACATTGAATAGTTGTAAATAAAAACTTAGTTTTGTTCGATAGTTATTATAACCACAACATTAGTGTATTGCTGAAATTGGGTTGTTCTAAGCCTTTCAGTACATGAATGTTAATAGCTGGGATAGCAGTATATTGGCAAAACCGAGATGTCTGAATCATCCTAACAGCATACTTTAAATCCTTCTTAAGGACATCATTGGCAGGTACATACATTGTTTGTACTTATCACAAATATTTTGAGTAAAAAGTTGAGAACAGATATTTATTAAGCTTATTTTCATAACTCCTCGCCCGTTACCCATGCTGCTTCTTTTCAAACGTTCAAATATAAATTACGAAATAAGAAAAACTATGGCAGGAAGAGATTAATCAAGATGTACGTGTTTCTAGAATAAAGATTGAGCATGAAATTTTCATTCATATTTTGCTGATTCTTAAACGAGTCTTTAAGGAAAAACTATATTTTTAATGAAAAACTTTTCATTTTCTTCCCAAAAACGCAAACATGCTTTCAAAATAAAAAGATGTTTTCTTCAAGTTTGGAAGATTTTTTATTTAAATGTATATAAGAGCTATATTAAAGTTTCTAGAAATGATTATTATACACTGCAATAATAAAGAAATAAAGGAAGAACGAAAGAAAACACAAAAACAACAAAGTGTGATTTCAATCTGAAAAATGTAGTTTTCACATAATGTAATGAAAGTTTTAAATGCGATTTTTGTTCTTTGAACTTTGAAAATCCCATAAAAATAACGCTTTCCGAATGCATAAAAGTAAATTATTTGCTTCAGAAAATCCCACGACATTTTTCAGACACAAAATACAACTAATTTACATGAAACTAAAATTACATGAATGAGCAATAAATGAAAACGCTGACACTAACGACCTAAAAGTGCTCAACTAGCTTTTATATTCACTTTTTCTGCAAAAAAGAAAACAATTCAGCGCGATTTAGCAGCCGGCTGACACCGACACCCAGCTCTATTATGTAAAAGAGCCTTCGAATTTCATACGAATTCTTGGACAAAAATTATTCTCTATCTTATATTCTGATTGTAGAGAATTCTAGTCAAGAAATATGCCTGCCTCATGTAGGCACAATAGTCACTTGTCAAGAACAGTCGCTTCTCCATAAATTCTCTGAGAATGAGGTATCGTATCAAGACAGCAGCGCATTATTTCTTTCTTTATCTTCGCCTCTGCATTATGCTGCTGCATAACATCTTTGAAACGGCGAGGGACGTTTCTCCGGGCTCCTTGGAGTGTGACACCGTATTTCATCCACGTGACAACGGCCAGAAAGAAAAGTAACAAATCAGTGAGGAAGGAGGGAAACTTCTCAGCTCTATTTATAATTCGGGAGAAATATTTCCGAGATTGAGTTTATTTTGTAGAGTACTTCAGAATACTGGAAATAGATTAGCTTTACATATTCGGATATGTAAGAGAAACGTGAAGTCTAAAAAAAAAAAAGGTTTCAGCAAAAATTATAAAACTCACAAATGTAAAAGAAATTCAAACGTTATCTATGTTATTTAAAATATTGTTAGCTTTATTTGTAGCCATTACGTTTATTTTGTCTGACTTTCATATTTTTATAGCAATTTTCTAGTACTGAATATGCACATCTCCTTGAAATGTCCTTAGAGTTGTTACCCGAGAATGGCATGTAAATTAAAATCACATATTTAAATTATTTTAAAAATGTATTTTTCTTTCACTGCGAGATTTAATTTATTAATTTCTGTTGATATGAACTCACACACTGTACTACACATTTAAATTTGAAACAAAATCATTGGACACTAATTTTTAAGACGTCTTCCTTTTTTTTTTCTTTTCACTCATCATCCCGTTCTTTCCCACATTGTACTCCCCTCCCCCCCCCCCAATTATCAAATGTGTCTGAATGTGTGTTTTTGTGGCACTTAGTGCATATAAACAGTTTCCACATTTTGATGATTATTTTGGTTGATTTCAAAGAACAATTTGGGACGCCGAACGTTTCCGATGAACAAATTTAACTTTTTGAGGAATTAAAATAAAATTTTACAGCAAAGCGTTAGTTTTAGTCAAAAGCCAGTATAAAATATAGTATAAAATAAATTTTCACAACAAGGAAAAACATAGATAAGAGATAGCGTATTTGAAAATACAAGGAATAGTTATATAGGAAAACAAAACACTATGACAAATTTATTTTTTAGAAAAAATAAAAATACGATGGGGTTAAAACTATAATCCTCAATATCTAACAAAAAGCTTTCGCTTAAAATAAATTAAATCTATTTTTTAACTTTGTTTCCCGAGGAAAGGCTTTAAAATTTGCTCAAGATTTTATATTATGTACAAATGAATGTCGGCAAGAAAGATGACTTGTTGAAACATATACGAGTATAACAAGTTTTGACTTGCTGTTGAGGTTAACTTCCTTTTGGCAACCTATATTCTCATGAAATATATTATTTGATTGTATTTCATGCAACTAAAGCCTCCATAGAATAATTGTGCTTTCTCAAGTTGTTGATTCAACTTTCCAATGAAGGACAGCTGCCCGAGATAAACTTTCTCTAAAAAGTCAATATCGTTTGCAGTGCGGTGATAAGTTTATTTTTCAGGACGAAGGCAATTTGAAGTGATTCGATCTTATCTATCTGCAGTGTGGAGGTTTGATCAAAGTTCTTTTTGTGTGTGTGCGTTATACTTCTAAGTAACATCTGCTCAAAAAGATGGTGTGTTGAAATCTAGTCGATAAAAAGTACCAAAACCGCTCCAGTCGAAAATACTATCGAAAACTTCTTAGCTCTCATCCCATGCATGTGTGTTATTTAATAGCACTTGAACAAATTACTTAACTATGCTCGAATAAAAAAATATATAAATCTTACATGGTAGGAAAAAAAAATCCTGTAAATTTACGGTAAAAGTACAGGCATCCGCGTTGCCAGCACTTGTATAAAAAAGCAAAATGTTTGTATTTTAGAAAATTATCAATGCATTCAGCTGCAAAATTATTTTCACACTAGAATTAAAAGCAATTATTATTTTATTAATGTCATTTGGTTTTCTTTAATGACCTTCATTCGAAAGTTAAACGGAGATGAATTATAACCCGGAATGCTCCAGCATCTCTTAAAGCGGATAATTATTTTTTTTTTGAAATCTTTTCACGTTTTTGAGATCGATTTTATTTGAAAATATATCTTGGCATCTTAAAACAGAAAATAATACTTCCAGCTTTGAATTCTAATTTTCTCGATGTCTTTGGGAATGAAATTCAACAAACGTTTTAGGGCCATTGAACGGAAAACTATCATTTTGTCCCGCGCGTGATGCTTCATTTTTGACATTAAAAATACTACTTTAAAATATTGGTGAACAAATTTTTTTGCTAAACAAATTACATACTTATGTGTGATATCTTAAGCAAAACATTTCGTCATTACCCTTTAAAACTTTAACTTTTTAATGGAACTAAACTTTTATCTTTTTAATGAAATATATGGACCGTCACGTGCGGGACAAGCGGTTGACTTTTTTGTGGAATGGCTTTTTATCTGTTCGAATTCATGCTACACTGATAAAATGCGGTTAGGATATGCATTTAATCAGAAAGAGGAATGCATCCAAAATGAGGTAATAAATAAACATTCCAATTCTTTAGCCGTTTCTAGATCAGTTTAAAAGGATGACGTTCTCCAAGCCTATGTGTCTGGCATTTTTTGATGCTCGCATGGCTCTTGCCATGGTCGAAAAGACACTAGGTTTTCGCTCTTGTGGATATTCCTTGAGAAACCGAAATCACTTCCTCTACACCTCTTATCGGTCAGCAATCCGCGTCAACAGCATCCTCTCAGCTGATGGAAAACAACCCTTTGATTCCCATTATAAATAATGGCGGCAGTTGTTGATTCCTACTTATCGATAGCCTCCACTTTGGTCACGCAGGACAGAGAGAGGATTCAAATCTGAAACTACGGCGACAATTTATCTAAAAGTGGATATTTTCCTGTTGAAACAAGGGTATTCCGAGGAAATATATTCGTAACAAAAATCAACTATAGGAGGTGCTGCAGTCTTCGACCAATGGCGGCTGAAAGAGGTAAAGCCAAGATTGAACCACTTGCATAAGCTATACTAGTGGTGTCCAACCTTTTTTTTGCCCGAGTACCGCACCTTATATGAAGAAAAATCTCGGGGACCAGAACACATATAAAATTAAAATAAACCTGAATATCTTAGGTAACATGAAAAAACGTGGAAAAGGAAAGAAAATTACATTTTTTTTTTTTTGTCCGAGCTTATTTTATTGAAACGAAGTTATCATTTGCTTTTTGAAATCAATTTCTGAAAATTTAGCTTTAAATTTTCAGCATACATTCGTAATGCCGACTGAAGATTATCGGTTGGTTCTTGGTTTTGAAGGCTTCTAAAATAATTTTTTCGATTCGCGACATTGAAAATATCAACGGGCTACATAGATCAGCTTCGCGGGTCACATTAGAAGCGCAGACCGTAGTTTGGGTCCCATTGACCAATCTAGTGAGACCCAGTCCGAGCAAAATTTAAATGTTTTGCCACTTTTGCTAATTCCTTAAATCACCGCAAGATCGCGTATTTAATCTCTAGAACTGCGAATAGCTTTGCTCTGAATGCTGTCATAAAGCAACAGCTTTTCAAAACACCGTCAGTTGTATATGAGAAGAAAGTACGTCATTTTAATCAGTAGCTGCCAAGTAGTACATTGTAAAAAATATCCTCTGATAATTTAAAGTATAAAAAATCAAATAGAATTGTTCTACTGCTACATTTTTGAATGTTGTCAGAACATGGATACGAAAAATAAATGACGTTTCAAAAGTTCGATGTTTATAAACATTATATTCGTATTTCTCTGGATTCATGTATGGTTATCATTGCTAAATAATAATTTTATGCAATTTCTAAATGTAATTTTATGCTAAATAATAATTTTGTGTTACAAACCTACCGCAATGAAAATTTGGCGAACCACGAGTGATACCTTTTGGAAGTCGATTTCTATTGACAGAATTCAAGAAATGGCCGTAAATTTCGTCTTATTCAGTTATATCATGGAAAACATTGGTCTTTAGGTAAAACTAATGTAGTGTTCTTTTTATAAGTTAGCTAGTTAAAACATTCCCATTTACAACAACATAGTCTTGATACAAACACCATGCACCGATTTAACTTGAGGATGGTCAAAACGGACATTTCAGTTGTTCATTCAAAAAAAAAAAAAAAAAAGTCCCCCCCCCCTCCCCCAAAAAAAAGCTTAAAAATTCACTCAGTTATGATTAAAATGGAGACTGAGCTGAAAGTTGAGTAAAAATTTGTATGTGAATACAATACTTCCTTTGCTTTATACAAGAAAGTAATAATTATATTGGCAATTTATATAAGCATTTATTATATTGGTGCTCAAGCATAATTGCATTTCAATTAACTTTGATTTTGATCCTTTTACAAAAACTCATTTGCCATCCCTGTTCCCCGCTTGGACAACCTTCAAATGGTAGTTTATTCAATCTTCAGAAATATTTGTTAGTCCAATCCACAAGTATTAGCTTTTCCAACCTACTATCATTCCTAGATGATTACTGTATGCATTAATAGCTGCTGTTCGTAATTGTTCTACAAATTTACCACAATGACAAATATTAGTCCAAACTTCAAATAATTTTTGTAAAACTTTTAAATATTGGTTTGACCGATATTCAAATACATAATTTAGTCTAACCATCTAACTTTCAAGTATTAGTTATTCTAACCTTGAAATAGTAGTCTGTAAAACTTTCAATTTTTTGTTTGTCGGATCTTCTAATATAATATTTCTTCTTACCATCTGACCTTCAAGTATTAGTTATTCCAACCTTCCAACCTTAATTATTCCAACCCACAAATATTAGTTTGTCCAACCTCCAGATATTTTGTCCAACCCACAAACATTAGTTTGTCTAACCTTCAAATAGTCGAGTGTAACAGCCCACTTGGGCAAGGTGCGCTGCCTTCCTCCTTCAGACGGCGCACCCCTGACTTTCTTCTGCAAATGTGAAGGAGGATTTCCTTCATCGACGCGCACCGTCCGCCACTCCTTACTCACTTGCAATGATCCCCTTTCCTTCCCTCATAAAGAGCAGTTTCACAGTGCACGCGAATGGAATGGACAAGCGGAGTTTTACACTTCCTCCACCAACACTAAAACCTCCGTTGCCTCTAAATATGGATCTACCATGAGGGCCTTGTTTACCTCAAAACTTTTATAGGATTAAAATAGAGACTATTTTTTTTATCATTTATTTTTACGAAATGAAATTAATGTCTGGTACTCTTGTTTATTATCTTATTTGCATACAGTATAACCTGTAAAGTTGACCACTCATATAAGTTAACAGCTTTTGTCAGGAACACATACTATATATATAGTACATATATTTTCTTTTGTCATCTATTCTCTATAAATTGACCACCCAAGTTAACCAACCGTAAGTCAACTTACACAGGTTTCCTTGTACTTCATTAGTGAGGTTGGGTGACACCGGGAGGGGGGGGGGTAATAAAACTAAAAGTTGCAGAAAGTAGTAACAAGACCACTGAAAGCAAATAAAGAATTTACTCTTTTGCGCACTGTTTCTTTTAATCATTGACGCTCAAAAAGGCCAAAATTTAGAAAACAAAAACATTTCTATAATCCCACGGAATACTGTACTCCAGAAAAATGAAGCCTTGTGGAAAAAAGTATGTATTTTTTTATTTATGGAACTTTATGAATAGACTAACTTTTCTGAGACTGCTCTTTTTCCTTCCATCTTTAAAGTTTTTTGCTCTCAAATCAAATTTTTCATAACTCCCAGACTTTTGTTTGAAATTGTTATTGCAACTTTCACAGCAAATCAGGCACGAAATGTGTATCCATTCAACAATGAATTTTCAGCATTTGATACTGCGTAAACACGTGAAGAGAAAGCTGTTGGTTGATAGTTTTAAAATTCCCGGTAGTGCTCACTGATAATTTATAGGATAAGAGGTCTTTTGAAACACGGAAAAAGGTGTTGTACACAGTTTTGAATCGGATGTCACTATTAGTTGGGCGCGCGCGTACACAACAACCTCCAATTGGAGATCCCAGTCACGGGGCATTCGATTAAGTGGCAATCTTGGCTCCAGAGGCATCGGAATCACTTGTCATGCACAATTAACCCTGCTTAGAGTAACCATTAAAGGGGTCTTGAGAAGACGTGACCCGGGTTCCAACCCCGAGTACAATGGGAAAAGGGGGTCGACGACATTGTCCGTTTGAAGTGGCCGAATGGAACTCCTCCAGGAAGAGGTACCTCGTGGGATGATCACCCTGAGAGGCGTGGTACTTGGCACCTAGACCCACTGGCATATTGACAGGTCCGTCAGAATACGTTACCGAGGTCTTTCCCAAAATGTTAATGTCCACAAAGTTATTCAGATCTACCATGAGCTTCTACGATTCTCGTCTAGTAAATCCGAGACGTTCTGCAGCTCAGAAAGGTCTAATGGTGTGTGATGGTTTCACGAGTTGAGGAATTTTATCCCACCAAGGTCTTCCCCTTTCATTCAGCTCTCCAAGAGGTGAACTTTTACGATCCTCAACTGGCATCTTCAAGGCTCCAAGTGGAGGCTCCAAGCATAGATGTTTCCCGATGGGAGGAAATTCGCGGGAATAAAGTGAAAATCGAAAGTAGCTGGTCAAACTGTTCGCGAAGATGAGAAACCACCAATCAGCTATGAAGCGGGGGGGGGGGAGGGTCGTTGATTCTAAATAATAGTTTAAGGTCTTCAACGCATAACGGTTTTGACTTTCGGTTTTTTTTTTCTTTCAATTAAGAAACAAAGTTTTTTTTATTAAATTCAGATTTGTATAGAAAATGAAACTAAAGGTTTTTCTTCTATCGACGCTTCTAAATTTTCATTCGATTGTAAATGATTGCTTGTGTCATTTAGTTAAAAATCATTATGGAAAATAGTTTGCATCAATTCTTATGTAGGTAATGAGGAATCCCAAAAAACTTTAAAAACACTCTATAAAAATCGCAAAAATCCTTTTTATGTGTTGGAAATTGAAATGTTTTTCAAACAGCTCCGTTAAAAAAAATAACTAGGGGAGAGTGGTAATGAATAGGCCATGGGGATGAATGGACCACTAACAAAATATGAAAAAGTATTCGCATAAAATTATTTTAGATGCCACTAATCGGTAGAGCTATTTGTTCTACTAAATTCATGCAATTTTCAATTGTTTGAGAAAAGCCATTTTTCCACTACAGTACGATAGTCAAGAATCTGATTGAAAAGTATTTTTTCCCCTTTTCGGTAAAATAAATATTAGTTAAAAAATATCTATTATTTCACTGCAGGTATATGTATTAGCAAGTCTTTCCTTATCAGTAAACTAATTTTAAGTTGTATTTTGATGCTATTTGAATTTCATGTATTAAAAATACATGAATATAATTCCAGAAGTATGGGTGCGGTTGACTGGGCCACTATATCATGGTTATGGATGGGCCACCAAAAAAAAGAATTTTTCTTTTTTTTTTCTGATTTTCTCTTTAATATGAAACATAACTGGCTGTCATTGAGTTAGATTACTGTCTTGTTAGAATAGGTTTATAGTAATCTCTAAAATTTGCACATTTTAACCCTAAGAAAGATTAGCTATTAATTCTATAAATGATTAAGATGAACTGCCCAGTTATTGACCCCACCTGCCAGTATTTCACCATTTGAATTTGATATGAGTGATTCCATCCAGTATTAAATAAATAGGTTAGAGTAGAATACTGTGCTTTTTCTTTGTTGATTTTATAGGATTTTTTTTTTAAATGTCCTATTGTTTGCTGGTGTATATTTAAATCAAATACTTAAAAAATGTTTCTCTATTTGAAAATCTAAGCATTAATTCTTATTTATTATTAACACATTCTCAATAATAATATTGAATTTTACCATTGAATTTTTAAGCCATACTATTCAATTTTGGAAGCAATTAAAATTTTAATTATTAAAAAATAAATAATTTAATTACCTCTTTCCACTATTTTCTTAAATAAATGATTGAAAATGCCATCGGTGAATTTTTCAGAAAATGTTTTGCATTTGAGTTTAGCCAGTACTCATTTAAACTGCGCACAAACGATACTGCTGTGCAGTGATAGAGTGAATTTTCATTCATTTTATTTTTAAAAATTCACCGACATAACGCTGAAACCCGTTCGCGATATCCTCTAATTTCTTCAACAATGTAATTCAAACTCTTTCGGTTCCACATACTTCCTCACTAGCATCACGCGCGCGAAGGAAGGCGAGAGGGGAGCATGCATTAACAACGCTCACCTTACAGTTCGGTTAACACATAAGCCTTCTAATCCCCCCTCCCCCCAACGACAGACGTCTGTTTCTCAACCTCATTCCTCATGGAACGTTCGTTTCCTCCATTCTAAAATAGGAAACGGTACTTTTTGGCTAAAAAATGCAAGAAAAGAGGGTTCCAGCTGCCCCCGCGAACCCTAACATCTCTCCTCATACGGGATGCGGGAGAGCGCGCGCGTGCCAGCATCTGTCGACACCCCCCATGCACCCCTTTTCCCGAGCGGGGCATCTGCCCTCCTTGAAAGAGAAAGGTACACGCGCGAGGACCCCCCTCGTCTCCAGCCCCGCGAAAAGGAGGAGGATGCAGTTACGGTTACCGTCGTCGCAATAATAGAAATTTGTTGCATTGTGTTTGGCTCCCGCTTCATTTTCGCGGTTTTGTCAGATGTACGAGTGAATACCGTTTTGAAATTCCTTACTTTACCTTTTCGGAGGATGTGTAAATTGAATCGTTCATTTCAGAAGCAAGTCAAGCGTCAAGTTTTATAATTTCAAGGAGCAAATTTTATGATCATATTGAATTTATCAATAGAGATCACAACATGTTTCTCCGAAAGATATATACATAAATATGCATCCTCCTTTCAGTTTGAATTATTGCAATCCTTATCGAACAATTTTATTACGATGGTCAAAATGATTTTTTTTCAAAATTATTGAGTTTGACGCTTGACTGATTTTCAACGGTTCAATTCAATGGTTCAATTGCGACTCTCTGCGTTGAAAAGACAGAAAAAGGTGTTTTTGTAGAGAAATGAAATAATATTTCGTTTTTAAATTGTTATTTTACGAGTAATAAGGCCACACGGTTCGAATAGAGTGCACAACTTTTAGCCATAAAAAATATTTGCATCGTTTTATATTTTAAAGTTACCTTAATATTAAGGTAGGATGACTGTTTTTAGTTCAGAATTACATTATTATTATTAAAATAATTTTTTTTTAGTCTCTTTGTTCACAAGACTCAAAGAGACGGCTAGACCACTTTCAACCGGGTTAATAATTCCTTTTAAATTTAAACAGAGAGAAATTGGGGACCAAAGTTAACCTTAATGATCGTACAGCAGTTCAGAAAAATGTATAGTAGTGCATACTTAGATAAAGATAATTTTATTGCCTCTAAAAGCAATCTTAAACGCATTGAAAATCGTAAATACGCTTTAGAAATTTAGGCAAGTGTATTTTAACGCTTTGAATTTATTCTCAATAAAAAATTAGCATCGAGGAAATTTTTTTAAAAAAAGTAAAAGTAAAACACAGTTAAAATGTTTGAATTATTACATTTGAATAACTTATTATTTTTTTAGCTGCAAAATGTCAAAATTTCGAACGCTAGAAATCAAAACAGTACACACACACACATCATTTCTTTCCCTACCATCTTCTATTTCTTCCTTAGATAGTTAGTGTAAGAATGGAATTCATCACTATTGTGGTCGTTCGGTCGTTACTGTTTTCTTACATTTCACTTCACTAATCTATAACGATTTTCACTTCTCCAGTAAGCAAAATGTCAAAGAGCATTTTCACGTCTTGAAGAAAACCCCAGCTATATCGCTGCGTGTACGTGCAGTGAAATCACGTTACAACGAATACCAACGCAACGAAATATCTATTTGAACCAAACAAATTTTCAGTCCCTATTAAATTTGCGTCGTATATAGCTTGAATCCTTAACTCCTGTTTCAACGAACAAAACTTGAGGTATCCTTGAAGTTCGTTGCAACGTGATTTCACTCTATGAAGGTTCCAAGTCTAAAATTTTGCATAAAATGGAAAAAAAATTGAAGCGTTTTCCTTTTAAAAGTTTTCCAAAAAAGGGGGAAGTAGAATTTTAAAATCTGCTTAAACCGGCGAGGGATTGAACAATTGCTTGTGGGGTAGTTAACGCAACCCGGGCAGCCTACTTAACTCGGCATCTGTCCCTGCATCTGCCCCGTGTAGAGGAAAAAAGCGAAAGGTATCCGGGGCCTCTTTGAACCCCCGCGACAGTCGGGGGCTTTTGCCAGGTGGGTGGAAAAAGAACGTTTTCCTTTCTCCCGGAGAGGGGGTTCTGTTTTCTGGCAGAAAAGACGAAAAATCAGGGGTTTTGTTGCCCGAGAGCGTCTGCGCAGGATTAGGTCTTTCATATTTTTTCTACTTTCACCCCCGTTTTCATTCCGCTGAAGAAAAGGGATTTTTCCGATTGTGAATGTGATCCCGTGACGTATGGACCGTTATAGAACGCATATGTACTCCGCGCCTGGAACAATAGGAGATCTTTTTTTTTTTTCTTTTCTTTCTTTTTTTTCTGAAATGCTTTTTTAACCTATTTCTTTTCGACAATTCAAAGCGCGGATTCATTTTTAAGATGCTGTTACTCGTATTTTTATTGTCGTAGTCTTCATCGCACTCGACTCAATATTTAAAGATCAATTTCTTTGTGCGAAGTGATGTTACTTTCTTAAAAGAAGATCAAAAACTTTTTCGATTTCTACGATTTGAGACAATTTTGTTGAAGAAGACAGTGAAAAATTAATCACATAGCCTAACGCTAATTTATTTTTCTTTATGTCTAAAAATACTACTGTGTATTTTATTTATTTATTTGTCTATTTTTTAAATTATTATTCAAATTTGAAAACTGAAAATTTGTCCAGTGTTCGAATTTTAGAAATTTTGCTTCGAAGTCTTCCGATACCTTTAGAGGTTTTTTTAAAAGCTTTTTAAAATTAGTTTTACATTTCTTTCTTTTATTTCTAAATGCATATGTTTGATGTTTTCGTTTTCGATATTCTGCTCTTTTAAGCAGTTTATTTGTTCATCTCGTTTAGACAAACTTTTATTTCGTTACAATCGATTGTTTTTTTTATCGTACATCGTCCGGTCAGAGAATTTTTTTTCTCTACATCATTGTACTAATTCGGAAAAATGTATTATGTAACAATGAACTGCATTTGAAAATCAATTTAAAAATTGATTTCCTGTTCTAACTTAGAAGTAATATATTAATTCTAATTAACTTTATGATAATTGAAATCACTTAGTTACAATAAAAGGTTATTCAAAATTTTAGACTGCATCATTGTTTGAAATGGTTTAGCAAAAGCACGAAGAAAATGACAATATATATATAAAGAGGACCAACCGCTCTAATTGTTTTGCATGAAAGTTGTATGTTTTTAAATTCTCACCGTACGACATAAAATAATAAATAATATAAACTGATTAAAGGCAGTGTGAGAAAAACACGTCTGACGTGCATGTTGTGAAATAGGTACAAACTAGTAAAATGTTATGACAAACATTTTTTTCAACAAAAAAAAAAAAAAAAAAAATATGTTCATTAAATAAAATAAAATAAAACGTAACTTGATTCCATTCTGTTCGCGTTAATCCCTATTTCCTTCTATTTGAAAAATTTCTTTTTTTAATCATTGTCTAATTTTATCATCGAAGATTAAGTGGTTGGATCATGTTAGCTTGAAAACTATAGGTATATTAAAGAATAGTTATGTGCTTATCTGTTAGTTATAATAACTATATCAATAGTTATGTGGTATCATTAGATCCCATTTTAACACATACGGGAAAAATTTCTTCAACGTATCTTTCTTTAGTAATACGGGCGGGTGACAACATCCGTCTTCTGATGCAACAACCAACAAACTTAGGGGGGGGGAGTTAAATAGCGGAATATTACATCTGCGTCGAAACTAAACTTCAATAACCGCTATTCATCGATTGAGGAACAAATATACCGTTGACCTTCCTACGATATATCTGAATAACAGGACGTGGTTTTCTTTTCGTTCAATAAACTTTCATCTTAATATCTTCCTTTCAAACATTCCACTAAAAGGTCAAAGAGGACCAGGTGGGTGGAAAAGAACAGTTTTCTCTTTCGAACTCCCCCGCCAAAAATAAAGATCCCTGAAGTTCGGAGGAGGGGAGAGGGCCTGACCGCAAAAGACCTTCTCTCCCATTGTAAGAACATCGAATATAGCGGGGTCTGGAGGTAGGTCGTCCAAGGGAGAGGGCGATTCACCTTTGATTTCTTTGGTGGCCGCTTGTTTAATCGCAAGGGAAAAGTAAGCGCCAGGTTGTTGAAACGGGAATGTTTATGTTTTGGTCCGTTTTCAGCAGATGCTGCAGAAGTTCGATGATCACCTTCTCTTTCATAACAGTCCCATCAAGGTTTATAGCCTGTCCTCGATTTTATGAGGTGTTACGTGTAAATATATTTACAGTTTCGTGCATCTGTGTCATGAATGGAGGAAAAGAAAAAGAATAATCAGCTTCTTTAAAATTGGAGTCAACTTTGTTTTAAATATTTTGGAGTGTATTTCTGTCGTAGGCGTGTAAATAGCAGTAACTGCATTTTTTTTTTTTTTAAACTTTTGCCTATTGCAATTTAGTTTTATTGTGAAAACTTGCTTATTTGGTTTTCACTGGGAAAAAAAGAGCGAAAAAAACGTGAAATTTCTACATTTCTCCATTGCTTGTATTGAATCCAAAACGAGTTTCTTCCAATATCTCGGTATAACTCATTTCTGCACATACTGCCATTCACCTGCGCACAGCAGATTTGATTATTGTATGAAATAGTTGAATTTAATTTCAAGGTTTGAAATTTAGCAAACGACGTTTCACCGTGAGTACATGCAAATGGCGTGGTCTTGAGTTGTTGGAATAAAGTTTGAGGTCAATAGTATTAGTTTGGACGAGAGAGAATGAAATGATGTAATATGTTGGTCGTTTTTGCATTCAAACAAATGCTGATCATTTTTTGTGGCGTTGTCTAGTTCAAATGAAGTGCACAGGAGTCAAATGGGGCAAATATGCCAACAGCTTTGGTAACATCAACTCCCATAGAAAGCAAGAGCCGATCGCCCGGCCGGACCACGATAGCACTGAAGAGTTGAACCTGTATGGCACACTAGCGCAGCCACAAATACCATCTGGAAGGGTTTTTTTAATCAAAAATACCGTCTGGAGGGGTTTTGTTGATCAAAGATTCTCTCTGGAGAGTGGTTTTTTTTAATAATCAAAAATACCTTCGTGAAGTTTTTTTCAAATCAGAAATACCTTCTAAAGGAGATTTTTTGATCAAAAATACGCTCTGAAATTAATTTTTTGATCAAAACAGCCCTTTCATACGTATGAACTACTGTATTAGAATTGGCATTTTTGTTAAAACCAATGCATCTGGGGGGGTGCCTTCCCCCGCCCCCTTCGTGGCGCCACTGGATGGCAGGACGATAAAAGACGAGAACATGATAAATTGGGATGTGTATCAGGACAATGAGGATTTCTCGTACATTCTCTGATTATTAGGGAATTTTCTCGGTCCTTTTAGGTGTTTTATTTTCAGTTTGGCGTTGATCGAAAACACAAGATAATTTTCAGAACGTTAAAAACTCCTCGGCGTTTTTAGAGGATTGGAATTCGTTTTGGAGAAGTAAAATTTAGGAGAACAGTAAATAATTATAATGCCGATCAATTACATAAAAATCAAAAACTGAGAGGGAAAGAAGAGATGTGTACGATTTTTGTTTTTAATCATTATAAACATTTTACATTTTGCGTGACATCCAAATGTAATGTTTTTAAAATTGCATTTGCTTTTCCAATCCTTTTTCCATGATGCTAAATTTTTATTGCAAACACAAAGCATGAAAATACGCTTGACCACAATTTTGAGGCGTGTTTCCGAGTTTCAATGCGTGAAATACGTTTTCATTCGTGTTGAAAATACCTCTGATGGTATATGAGCTGGCAATGGGGTTGTTTCCTTCAGTTAAAAGTAGTACTTTTTGTCCCTGAAATTGATAGAATAAGCAAAAAAAAAAAAAAAAAAAAATATAATAATAATAACATGGACTCAGAAAATACTTTTATTTTCCCAACAGTTATTTTTT
Organism: Uloborus diversus; assembly: GCF_026930045.1. Taxonomy (NCBI): domain Eukaryota; kingdom Metazoa; phylum Arthropoda; class Arachnida; order Araneae; family Uloboridae; genus Uloborus; species Uloborus diversus. The sequence continues at coordinate 81,605,224 of NC_072735.1, read as the reverse complement.
AATTAATTTTTTTAAATGTCCGCTTCTTCAAACAAGGCATAGTCTTTGTGACGTCACAAATGATGTCCTTTGGCACATTTTTTACTGCGTTTCCACGTTATGATAATCAAGAAGCGAATTAAAATTGCGCTCTACGCTTGCTGTTAACCATATCGTTGCCAATACACGTGAGTAAAGATGCGAATTAAATATTTTGAGCTGTGAATGGCAACACTAAATGGCATTTCATCATTTGTGACGTCACAGGACAGAAGCGTAAACAATCAAAGCGCACCGATTTAAATAATTTTTTAAAAATATCAAACTTACAGAAATTATTTAAAAAATGGTCAGATCCTATGTTTTTAAGCATGCTCTTTCAGAAAAAATTACTTTTAAAATTTTGGAAACAACCCCATTCATCAGCGTCAGAAAGGATCAGTTTTCATGCGTGCAATGAATGATTTTCGCTCCTCATTTAACTAATTTCTATTGGGACGCGGGACAAATATATGAATCAAAACTGACGAATGAATGTTAAACAAAACAAATAGATAGCTTAATTACATTTTATCTATTTAGTGACATTTTTCCAACATCTAGGCGTGTAAACGAGAAAATCATCGTAATTATGACATAAATTTAAAATAATAATAATAATAATAAATTGCATACAAGTTATTTCAATATTGAGACACAAATTGCAAAAATATTGCATGTAAGTGGTTCGATGTTAAGGCATAAGTGGCAAAAACATTGCATACAAGTGTTTCGATGTTAAGGTACAATTTGCGGAAATGTTGCGTACAATTGTTTAGGAGTTGTGAGAAAAATTTGTGGGGCAGGGATTTTAAAATTTGTCCATGACCTGGCTTCCTTTCACAGCACGTCCTGTTTCATATAAAACGTTGTAAGGTAAAATATTATTTTTTTTTTTTGGTTTCATTGGAATGTAATGTGCATACAAGGGCCCTACATACAGTTATGTTATCAATAGAAAAAATATAATAGCCATTATCTAAATGTCTGAGTAGTAAATCTAAATGTCTGAGTGTCATAAGTAGTTTTTGGTGCAATTAATTTCATACTACACGATGCAGATGCAAATTCCAAAGTGATTTTATAAATAAAAAACTTTTTCATAATCGGTGGCTCAATATTCTTTTTTCTACTGATCACCAAATCAATTATTAAATTAATAAAAAAAATCCTGTTCACAGCATTTGTTATGAGCAGTCCATTTAAGAATAAAATCAGAACATTAAATGTTTTCCCTTTACACATTTTCACATTTTTCTAATAGAAGAACATAGTCCAAATCGTTCATCGTAGGAAAAAAAGAAGCTTTTGTTGGTTAGACACCTTTAACATATGTTTCCCAAAACTAACTGATTATAGTCATGTAAGAAATACAGAGAAAAATAACAATTGTTGGGCAAAGAAGACTTTTTTTTTCGTTGAGCATATTTTTTCTAATTTGTACATCACCGGTCATTTTCAAAGAATGAAAACAGGTATTTAAACCTAAATATTTGCACCTCCGACCATAATATTTTTTCCACCTGTGCATCTTCGAAAATTTTAAGAGAATGATTTTAAGAGAGAAGAGAATAATTTTCTCTCAAACTGATTCAAATTCGAGCATTTTGAGAGAGATTATATTCCTCCTTGCTATTTACATCTTCTACCATTTTAAAAGATTGACAAAGCATATTCCTTTCGGCATCTTTGACCACGTTGTTTATGTAAGACTAGCGGTACCAGCACGACTTTGCCCGTAGTAGAAAAATTAAAAGGTCATTTGGTTCGCCTGTATATTTACAAATAATGGATGATGAATTTCTCGTCAATTTGCAATGTTCATTTGCTCGCCCATGTTCCGCGTTATGATAATTTTCTCGTCTACCACGTTATGGTAATTTGCACTCGTCCACGTTATGATAATTGCTCGGTAAAAGTTTCTTAAAATTGGAATATAAAAAGAACAAAATTGAATTTTCGAAAAATCGCTTCGAGGTGCACACCCCCCAGGCTTCGAACTAATTGTGTGCCAAATTTCATAAAAATCGGTCGAGTGATCTAAAAGCTATGCGCGTCACAGACATCCAGACATCAAGACATCCAGATTTTCAGCTTTATTACTCGTACAGATAAATCCCGAATGTTAGGTTACCCTTAAAATATCTCATGAGAAACACAAAAACTGAGTAAGAAACAAAACTGAAAAGTTTCGGTATTTCCCACCGAGCCTTTCAGAACGTTCCCCAAAAAAATTCAAACATAAACACTTACCTGGTTCTTGCAGAAAAAGTCCAAAAACAGGACGACGAGACCGATTTCTAAATATCCTCTCTTCATGCTATGAAATGGGAAGGGACTTCTCTCATCCTCTACCGCATCCCTACAGAGATGGGAAAACTACGCAAAATACAAATCAATCACCAGAGCTCGAGAGAGAACCCCTTGTTGACAACGGAGCAGAAACAGCGAGATGCGAACGGATCGGGCACGTGCGATCGACTGCCGAGAATCCAGAGAGAGAGAGGAAGCGAGAGGTAAACTTCCCAGACTCACCTGTCGGTTGAGAGGCAGCGGGGATGGTTACTTCTCTCTCTCTCTCTTTTTACCGCTCTTCCCCCGCCACAGCCGGCAAAGTCACGTGGTAGGCGAAAAGAAGGGAGGGGAGGCACTCCCCACCCCCTTCGGGAAAGCGCCATATGCGTGATTAAAGCCAGACGTAATCGCAAATTGCTTTAGTTGTAACGGATTGTATTTTGATTCAATTTTTGGGAATTAGTTCTGGATTGGCGAGTAAAATATTAATTTATTTTACCCGAAATAATGGCGTGGGTTTTGTTATTGAAAATAACTTCCGATTAAGGTAATCTGAAAGATTTAGCAGATCATAACTGATGATCATTCATAAATTCAAAATATGTAATTTTTTTCGTGTATATCTCGTTTCATTCAGTCCTACGTAGTTGTCCAAAATAGGTATTGTTCGATTTAGGATAAATTCATCATGCCTGAGATGACTATTTACTTTCAGCTGAAATCGATACTGCTAACTTTTTGGTTAAAATAAACTTGCGTTTCTATAAAATTAGTAGTAAATAATACAAAAACAGGTGTGAACTGCTGAAAATAAAGAGTCTATATAATCTTGTTTATTTATGTATTCATGTATTTATTTATTTGATGAATTAATTGCTTTAAGAGCTACTATTGTTTCAAAAGAGAACACCTCCAAGAGTACATCAGCAGCAGATAAATCCAAAACATTTCAATAATGATAATAAAGTTCATGAGGTCCAAATGTAGGCGAGAAGTCTAATTACTTTTGCAATTCCTTTTTTAGGAATTTGGTTTTTGTTGATTAATTTTCACATTTATATTGTTTTTTTTTTCCCGGAAAACTGAACATTTTGGCGTCCGAAGCTGTATGAAAGATAACGGCAATCCTTAAAACAGGAGTGACCCATTATAAAGTGGACGTGTTGTCACTTCAGCCCTGACCTAATATTACAATGTAGAGAATAGTTTCGAACTTTTGAAGTCCCTTTTAACTCGTCCTTGCAATGTGCGTCAACAGCAGCACCCTTTTTTCTTAATTAAAATGTATTCAAGCGGCCAAGATTTTCAATTTTTAAATGAAACAAACAAAGCAAAAAAAAAAAAAAAAAAAAAGCTTTAACTTAAATAAGACTTACTCTTCAAATCTATCTAGAGTTTTGCAAAAAACAAAAGAGTACAAGGACAATGCCAGCAGTTTCGCAAAAAAATTCCAGTTTGACAATTAATCATAAAGTTCATAGCTTAATTTATAAAATGAATAATTCAATAACTGTCAAAAACGTTTATGAGCAAAAAATCTTTTCTTATGTTATAAGTTTTAAAGTAAACGCTAGCTGAATTCATGTATAGCTTATAAATTCAAAGTAAGCTAAAAAGCGAAAAATAACTCAAACATAATCGGTATCAGTTCATATTTTTACACAAATGAATAGTACAGAAGAATATACAATTGTTGTTCTACAGAGTATGTGCCATCTTCAACAAAGCAAACTTAAAAAAAATTGACTTCGAATACTTTTACCATTATTGATTGCAAAGTATTAAATTTATCCATTTGTTCGGATGGAATATTTTCCATAAGAGATCTTTGCTCGAATCTCGACCCTAATAAGCGAGCATAAGAAGTCGGCTTATTTTCATTATTAAAGTGTCTCTTTAAGTTGGAATTGAAGACCTCGATACACGAAGAGGACTACTCCATTTGTTGTCGGCTTTGTATTGTACATTGAAATATAAACAGAAAACATTATTTTCCATTTCGTACGAGAATGAGGTATCTTAAACCAAATATTCCATAAGATATTTTTTTAAAGGAGCTGTAACAAACTACTTTTCAGAAAAACGTTTCCCATTTTGCTGTATTATTTCGAAACTATTTTTTTTTCTTATCAAAGACTCACATTTTTTTATTGTTAAAAACCAGTGATACAGCGAGGTGGGAGGTGAAAACACACCCCAGAGGCCATTGGTTTTAATATAAATGCAAATTCTAATACAGTAGTTTATGCATATGAAAGGGCTGTTTTTGATCAAAAAAACCCTTTCAGCAGGTGTTTTTGATCCAAAAACACCTCCAGAAACTATTTCTGGCTGCGCTAGTGGTAATAACCAACCATCATTTGAAATATCTTTAAAAATTCAACATGTGTTCCAACAGATAACAATTAGTGACAGAAAGGGAGCATTTCATTTCAGTAAAATTGGTTTCATAGATTCAAAATCTAGCATACTAGACAAAAATTTTTAATATGAATTTTTTTTTTTTTTTTTTTTTTTTTTTTGCCGTGATTCCTAAACGTTTTTCAGTTGTGGAGCACCGAGTTTTTAAATTTCGAAACGCAATGAATTTTTTATCTGTGTTTTACAAGAGCTCTGGAGTTCAATTTATTCTTTTGGCATCTAATAATTCGAATCCATAACGTAATCAATTGCTGGGATAGCAGGCAAATCACGTGACTGCAGAAAAAAGGGGGAGAAAATGCCGTAAGAACCCAGAACGGGTCGCTTTCCTGCCACGTTTCTCCCATCTGCGGATTCGATTCCATTGTTTGAATTCCACGCGGGCCGCGTGTCGTCTTCTCGATTTTACTTTTCTTCCCCTCTTGTTGACAGATGTTTCCACACAGAATTTCGATTCATTTCCATTTAGTGGCCTATATCCATTTATTATAAAATTTTGAATTCCATTTAAAAGGAGATACTCAGGAGTTGATTTAGCATTAGGACCTTTAGGCCCGGCCTATGGCCCAAGGGCGGATTCAGGGGAGGGGGGTCAAAGGGTCAGCTGACCTCTTTGTGGCATCGTGAAGCTTGACCGTTGAAATTTCGGGAACACTTTTTTTTTTTGAGTTTTTGCTTTTTTTGGGGGGGGGGGGGCAGATTTCGGGAAATCTGCCTAGGGACGGCATGGAGCTAAATTCAGCCCTGTTTGCAATCAGTTTGAATATGCATCACGTGCAATAAATTTTTTATTATTTATCTTCTAATCACTTACTAAAGTAATATCATATACTGCGAAAATAGAATTTGAAGAATGAAAAAGAAACAGATTTTTCGGGAAAGGAATTTTGAAAACATGAGAACGTAGATTCTCTCCCGCCCCTGGTGCAAAAAGTTTTAACTGTGTATGTTAAGATAAAGACTGAATAAAAGAGTTGATAAAATTCATGATCAATAAAAAGGGAATTAATGATCAATACGATTGACACTTAACCGGTCCATGTTCATTAGAATGAAACTTCAACATACGGAAAATAAAATTAAAATTGTAGTTTTGGAAAACATTTCACCTCAAAACAAAGCAAGTAAAAATCCGTTCAAAAAGCACTTAAAAGATTGGCCATCGTAGGCACATCTAAAACAAAATGTATCATAAAAAAAGGTACTTTTATTGTGAACTAGTGTGTGTGTGTGTGTGTGTGTTACCCGCACGGCTTTATCCGTGGTAGAAAATTAAAAGGTCATTTGGTTCACCTCTATATTTACAAATATTGGATGATGTTTTTCTCGCCAATTTGCTATATTCATTTGCTTGCCCATGTTACGGTTCCACGGTATGATAATTTTATATTTAGTCGTCCACGTTGTGATAATTTGATCGGTAAACTTTTCTTAAAATTGGAATAGAAACAGAACAAAATCGAATTTTCGAAAAATCGCTTCGAGGTGCACATCCCCATGCTACAAACTAACTTTGTGCCAAATTTCATGAAAATCAGCCGAACGGTCTAGGCGCTGTGTGCGTCACAGAGATCCATACAGACTTGCAGCTTCATTATTAGTAAAGAAGAACTGGATTAAGACGAATTATATATTGGCAGAGGTTCGTATTTTCAAAGTTTTTCTCGGAAAGAGGGGGGGGGGAGGGTATGAATTCAGTGAATTTTATAGGAAAAATGCATCGAAATGCAAGCAAAAATGCAGATTTAAATTATGTTTTGAAAATACAGAGGGTCAATTGCACCCCCCCCCCCCATTTCCCAGATGATGAGCCTGTATATGGGTAAATTAAAATTGAGAAATGGGGGATGTTATGAATGTAACCTTACAGCTTTCAACAAGAATATTAGTGAACAATGAATAAACTAAACTGGAGTAGGTGGCAACGTAATGCAACTTTGAAACCATGTTATCTTTACTAATATTATCTTTACTAATATTATACAGAGAGAGGGCGGATTTTTGTGTGTTTATATGTTCGAGGTAATCTCCGGAACCCCTGCACTTATTTGAAAAATTCTTCCACTATATGAAAGGTGCTTTCTCACTGAGTAACATAGGCTATAGTTCGAAAAAATCTGATAAATAGTTCTTTTATTATTTCAATTTAGGCCCAAATTTCACGTAAATTGCCTACTATTGGCTATTAAAAGGGGTGAAAAATTACTTGCACATATTAATATTTTATATCGTTAAAAAGGGTAGAATTTTTCGCGTTCCAAGCAATTTGTTTCAATGCTTTAACTTCATTACGACGGGAGTAATTTGCGTTTTTAGCTCGAACTTTTTTAGGCTTAGCTGAAATTTTGGCAATACTTTCTTCATTAAATTTATCAATAAAAAGTGAAGGAATTGTCAAAGTTTTCTTTTTGACACCGTTGGAAAATGCGACATTTTTTACTCCAGAAATATCTCGACCTATGGTCGAAAAAATAATCTTCTATCTCCAAAGGAAAAAAAGTTACAAGCCGTTAAAAATAAACCTAATCTCCATTAAATTGCTGATGTTTTGTTTTGCCTTGCCATGGTTACGTCTTTTAGTTTCGCTTCATTTTAATTTCTTAAAGGTCCACAAACTTAGCGCCACGGAATTATTAAGCAGTGGGGAAATGTTTTCGCCAATTCTGCATATTTTACGATCGACGTTGTGATAATTCCCCGGATAATCAGGGCCGGATTGAGGATTTCGGGACCCATAGGCATTAGCAGTGTTGGGGGCCCCTCACACGTGTATTTTATACATAAACTCATATATTATTTCTCTAGCCTGTATTTCTGTCACCACGCAAATCCTTCATCAAATTTTATAGCTTACCCCTCATTTTAAAACTTATAGTTTTAGGTTCTGACTACAATTTTAAGTATTACCAATAATGTTTATTAACAATTAATACAGTAACTAAAAGGAAGCTCCATTTTTTTACTTTTTCCTTTCTTTCCCCCCCCCCCCTTTTTTTTTGTCGAAATAAACTTTTTTCATACATACATATTTTCAACTTTAAGATTTCTCCGAGGCCCCTCAGAACCTCAGGGCCCCTAGGCAACTGCTTACATTGCCTATTTAGTAATCCGGCCCTGCGGATAATGTAGAAATTGTGGGAAGGGTTTGAAAACTAGGAGACTTAGCAATTTTTCCAATAATCGCCAAATTTGTAGACGCCGAAGATCAAGAGCTAATGTATTTCGGCCATGGCGTTGCTGATAGTGACAGAAGCAAACGATTATAGCCCATAATTGACGATAGCACCAAACCCGCAGTTATCGAAATATTTTCGAAATTACTAATGAAAAGAAACCAGTGCATTGAAAAAGCAGAAGGGGATGGAAGTTGTATTTGTACGCGCTTTTACATTTAATTGTAAAGAAGAACATTACTATGATTTAGCTTTCAAAACTTAATGATATCCAAACAAACTATCAATGTGAAAAGTAGCCAAGTTCGATCGAAATGAGGTTCTGGGTAAACGGTGTCACCGACAAGATTCTGATCTCAACGGATAATAAGTTCCATAGCAGCTCCTCATGGAAATTGGACTGCCCCGTGTTCTTCAATTCATTTTGAAAACATTTTTTTTACTTTCTTTCATCCCGGATTTAAACTTGCCAAGTTACTGCATAATTGGAGTGGGCACATGTTTTGGAAATTGTTTTTTGACGACCAAAACTTGCCGCAAGTTTAAAATCCGGAATCAAAGAAAATAAAAAAATTGTTTTCTGAATGAATTGGAAAAACATGGGACAATCCAACTTCTGAGGAACAGCTATGGAACTTGGTACCCGTTTTAGATCTGAATTATTTTCATCGTCTACCCAGGGCCTCATTTTGATCGAACTTGGCTCCTTTTTATGTTTTGTTGGGATTTTATTTTACAGCGATCCATAGCGTACGGTAATGTCCACAGCCCTGCTATTTTAATTACAATAGAGAAAATAATGCCTTTTAGTTCAGAGCAATTTCATGTGTAACGGAAAGAGTTTTTTTTTAAAGGTTTAAGCGATTACAGTGAAATTATTTTCATTTCAGCTGTCTTTTTTTTTTTCTCTGCACTTCATTGTTAAAATATGAAAAACGAGACAGAGAAAAAAAATTATAGTATTCCTTTTCCCTCAACGTTCGTGCTATTTTCTGCTCCGTGATGAAATGACACTTTTCTGAACCATGGTTTTGGACTTTTTGGATATTTTTGTGACATTGTGTATTGATTCAATCTTTTAACTGACGAATACTTTCGTGATCGAGAAGTAACAATAAGAAACTGTTAATTTAAATAATTTTTCATGCACTAGGTTGACAAAACTCAAGTTTATGCGGTGGAGTGGCTTTTAAAGTCCATTCATTGCTATAAAAAAGACGATATATTTAATTAAGTTAAAAATTGTTGTCTTTAACTTATATGACACTACTGTTGTTGTTTACGTGCCCATGGTTAATAACCATGGAAGGATTGAGGACCATTGCTTCGAGATTTTGGACTTTTTTATTTATTCACACATAGACAACATGAGAAAGATTTTCAGCGTAAAGAAAGGAAATACACCCCTCAGAGCATCCGAGGTTATCGGACCCACGTTTACCGGCAATGGAAGCGAAGTTTCTACCACAAAGCCACGAAGGCCCCCAACGCATAATGAATGAAGCGTAATGAGTGATATAGTTTACAAAATCATTCCAATAAATTAATGCAAAAGAAATTCTTTCGAGAGAATTTTGACGGACAGGTGTAATCTTTATATCAGGATTTTTTTTTAAATTACTTTATGGACTATGTTTGGAGCTCAGACAAAATTATACGTGCACATTTTAACTAACGAAACAGGATCTTTCTTTTTATTTCGGAGTGCAAAGAGAAATTTACACCTGCTTTAAGAGTTTTTTTTTTTTTATTTAGTTTTATAGCACGACCAGAGCCGTGCGGGTACTCCTAGTTTTAAAATAAATTCGGCATACTTTTAAACAAGAAGTGAATTTTGATTTCCTTGTGAAGAAAACCCAATGAATTAAATATTTGGTTAGAAGCAGAGTTAGAAGTGGTTCCAACATTTGGAATAATTACTCTGAATAGAATACAGGTTTCTTAAACTCTTGGTGGAGCAAATAGTTTGGCAAATTTAGCAGTAGAAAGAATAATCACAGGTTTAGTGCTCATTGAAACAATTTGAGCTATTACGTAACTATTGAAGTATTACCTCTTAATTCCTTACAATTGGAATGTTTATTTATTGCTGATTAAATACTAATTGCTGTCTGATCATTTGTTTTATCACTTTCATCAACGCATCATGATTTGATTTAAAAAAAAAAAAAAACTCGATAAATTACAATTTGGTAATGACAAGTTGAGTATTAGAACTTCTAAACGCAACGGCGGACTAAATTTACAATCTGTTTTCAACCCTGTTTCTGAGAATTCTTTACTAAAACCAACATTAGAAGCAGTAAAATGATGAAACGACTCTATTTGTCAGAAAAAAAAAAAAAAAATAAGGCACAAAATTTAAACATTTTCTTTTGAAGAAATAACGTTAGAAAGGGTATTTTTACTCAAAACAGCTAAATTTCCACTGTGTCAATACTTTATTTTAATTACTATTTTATGAACTTTAGAATATCCATATTAAGTACGTAAGCTACTATTGGGCACATCAACCAAACAGTATAAAACCAGTGGTCAATTTGCCATGGCTGACTATTGGAAATGCATAAGAATTCAGTACCCAGTGGTCGGCCACCCCTCTAAAAATAATTGAGTCTAAGAAGGAGTTAATTTTTTAATTGAAACGTTATGTTATACAATCCATTAAAACATAAGTAAAAGCAATTTTCAGTAGAACGAAAAAAAGAAAGGAACAGGGAACTTAACATTTAAAGATGATGTGTCTTCTTAACAAAAAAAAAAAAGCAGAATCGCAAACTAGGATGAGGGGCACACCATTTAAAATAAAATGACTCTTTGCTACTTAATGAAAAGGAATTACAACTTCACTGTTATTGGATGATAATTGGGGACAAGTAAAGGAATGTGGGAATGCATCATATCCGATTTTGAGTTATACATATTCTATTTATAAGCAGTTTTATGTCCCTGTGACTGACTACTGGAGACTGGCCGACTACTAGAGCACTTACCCTATCTGGATAATTGACTGCCAGTTTGGGCAGTCTATGCAGCTGATTAATTCGCGTATTGATTGCGTAACCTAACCTTGTCCTTTCGTAGCTGACTATAACTTAAGTGTTTCCTCACTGTACCATCATGGTCACACACTTCCTATATTGGAAGGTATCTCTTGTGCTATTATTTCGCACCTTAATCAGATTAAAATAAGAGAGAAAACAGTCAATTGGGAATTAGGAGATTGCTTCAACGGCATTACAGTGAAAAGCTATGATACTTGAGAAGCAAACCTTAAAGATTCAAGAGAGATTCGTTTGCTCTTCCGCCTTCGAAAAAACTATTTGAATTTCCATATTAATTAGTTAAGGTGACACATAAAATAAAGTTAGCAAACAAAAATTGCTTGACAGTTTTATTAAATTACAATTTAGAGAGCGTATTCCACTTTTAATAAGGAAACAGATATCACTTTGTTCACTTGAAGGATGACTTCAATAATATCCTGAAAGGTTCGTGATAGACTGTTAGAACTCGCGTGCAACTATCACTTCGTCTTTATTGCTCCATCTTTTTAACTAGCTTCAATGGAGACTTCTGATTTTCCACTTGGTTCCATCACGCGTTCTTTTCTCACGATTCTTTCGAACAGAAGCCCCCTTCTTTTTGAAGAACAATGATATTCCTTTGAGGAGGTAAGGTCCGATTCTGGCTGAATCTCCCGCTACATTCCCTTGCCGTTTGGTCGGACAGCAGTGGCGCTAATTAATTCGTCTACCGGACCGTGGCCGAGAGAAAATTATGTACGAAGAAGACTGCCCCCCCCCCCCTACCCGACCATTTTCGTAGCTTCTAAGAATCCTTTTCGTGACCTTCAAGTGTAAAAAAAATTTAAGACTACTGGAAAGAGAATTATTATTTCTTATAGCAGCTATGAAATATCTAGCAGTAAATAAATGTTCTTCAAAAAATTTCCATCGTTTTTAAGTAAATATATTATCATGCATAAATGATAAAAGCAATTTTTAACGCAAAATAAAAAATAAAAAAAAAATGAAAGGGTACACACATTGGTTTTGGTGTTACAAGGAAGAGTCGTTTTTGCACAGAGATATACTATGCACGATGGGCAGAGATATAGCCTGTTCTTTCTATTTTCTTTTCTTCTTTTTTCTTAGACAAAAAAAATCTCTTAGGAATTTTTAGAGGAGTGAAGTATACGAAAACAGTAAAAACTATAACCCTTCTATTCCATAAAAAACGAACGTGAGATAGAGGCAGGCCAACGAGAAGTCATGCCAGCCCAGTCGTAAAGTAGAGGCCCGGCCCTTGAAAGGGTCCGGTTCGGAATTGGAGTACTAGTATAAATTTTATACTTTTTATGGGGGAGAAGGGAATGCTGACGAATCTGACAAGGGACACGCCATTACTCTCGGCGGCCCTGGATGTAGGGGGGGGGGATGTAAACTATCAGCTTTAAATTCTATTATAAGTTAAACCGAAGATTTTATTCAGTTCAAGGATAAAATTACGAGCAAATATTCACCCTTTTTTTTACCATGCTTACTTGCAACCCAGATAGAATATATAAAGTTATCTTTAATTCCCTTAGGATTAACAGTAGGAGCATCAAAAGAGTTCAAGACCTAACAATGTAAAATACCTCTGTCAATTTCCCGCATATAAATGTATTATTAAGTCTGCTATTTTGTTATGAATAGTGATTATACGTATTGTAGCGTCGTGTGTCATAAATGACGATCATTTACTTGTTTGACATTCATTAGACTTCACAACAAGCTACAAACACAAGACTTTAAAACTTTAACTAAAATACAGAGACGTGGGCATTTTCCAGATCACATCATGCATTCTCTCCAGATCATGTCGATTCCTCCATACAAACAGATGCGTCGCGTCGGGGGGGGGGGAGGCACGTGCGCCCCAACAACTTGCTGGACACTTGACCTTTGTCCCCTGAACTGTTAAGAAATTAGCAAAGAAATCAAGAAGAGTAGGGTCTGGTGGGGGAAAGTGGTCAATGGGGTAAAGTGGTCATTCGTGAAATAAATGGCTAAAGCTTGGAAATAAATGTTTGAACGAATGTGAAAATTTTATTATAGAGTAGGGCAGTTAGAAACTGCATTTTGAATACAAAATTTTACAACTGGCAAAATTTTATTTGGTGAAAAAAAATATTTTGTGTGAATATGAAAAGTTTTAAAATCTAAACACCTCTTTTAACTTCCTTGGGAAATTTTGTTTGTTAGAATTATGAACAAATTGGCTGCATAGGAAGCTTCCTACATATCTCAAGAACTCTTACACATTAGCAGTTAGCTGAATCTCTTTTAGATAATTTTTTAGAACAATTTAAGTAAGATGGGGTAAAGTGGTCATAATACTAGGCTTAACAAATATTGTTCTTCTAATGCCACTTAATCGTTAAGTATAAGGAAGATATAAATTAAAATAGTAATTTCACTTAATATGTATTGTTTTTACAGTAAACGAGGTTAAATTTACGAGTATATGCATATGCATACGCATATACTCGTGTAGGGACGTATACAGACGTATTCACATAAATACACCAAAAAATACGTATATGAGGATCTGCAAGTATTTTTAATCTATACAGATATACATACGACTATACACGTACATACTCGCTTATACTCGTATATGTATAAACACTTATATACTCAGGTAGACACGAATATACGTGTACGTACTCGAGTAGACACTTACATACAAGCATATGATATACAAGTAAACAGGCTGAGTTTAAACTTTTAAGCAAATTATTAAAATGTGTTAGAGGGGAGGAAAAGAAGCAAGAATCACATAAGGAACATATGGCCACAAACACAATGCTGACGCACTACGTGCACGCAAAGCCAGAAACTAATGGATGCAAAACAGGTCACAAATTTATATATTACACAAAGAAAATTTAACACAACATTGTAGGTCTCTAGAAAGTTTTAAAGCGATTGATGAAATTTGCGGCCTGCTACTGTAATACATGTGCGTCGCAATCACAAACACTCTCTTGCAATAATGAGACTTTTGAAACAGTTTCATCTGTCGCTGCGCCTTTGTTGCGATGCTTGTATTAGAGCTACTACAGGCCGTAACTTTTAACAACTGCTCTAAATATTTCTTAAAAACTAAAATGTTGGGTAAAATCATCTTTGTGTAACGAAATTGCGATTTGTTTGCATCCATCAGTTTCTGGCTTTGTGTGCATATAGCGCGTCAGCGAAAGTAAGTTCCTTTTAATTTTTTACTTCTTATCCTCCCCTTTCACACTCCTTAGATTTTTGCTCAAGAGCTTTTGCTCATTCTTCAGGCACACATATATATATAAGCTTATATACTCATGTATACATACATGTACTGGTGTATACACGTAAATGTACTTATATACGTCTATACAGGACATAATCGTGTTTGCACGTACATACGTATATACTCGTGCTTCACTATATATATATATATATATATATATATATATATATATATATATATATATATATATATATATATATATATATATATATATATATATATATATATATATATATATATATATATATATATATATATATATGTGAGTAGACACGTACAAACACTCACTAGATGTATCCACGAATTAACTCGTGTATACCCGTATATGCGTGTATATACACTTAAATATGCATGTATACGTCTACTGTACACGTATATACTCAGGTATGCACGTATGTACTCGATATAGAAGTGCATACACGCATATGATATTCGTTTACACGCGTATATACCCGTACGTACACGTGACACGTATATGCTCGTGTAGACACGTATACACTCCTGTAGGTAACCACTTATACATGCTTATATACTTGTGTATACAGGTATATGCTTGAGTAGGCACGTGCATGCAAGTATCTGATGCACACATGTATCTACTCATATATAAACGTGTTTACTAATGTTTACACGACACGTATATACTCGTGTATACACACATATGCTTGTGCATATACTTGTAATTATAAAAATAACCGAAATATACAAATATTAGGGTTGTTTATAATGGTTTTGCATCTATTTTTACCTATGACCACTTTACCCCATGCTATGACCACTTTCCCCCACCCCATGGGGTAAAGTGGTCATAAATACAAAGGGAAAAGAAAATGTTATAAAACTACTTAAATCAATATTTATTTTCCTAAAACTCAATGTAATGTGTTCTTTAATAATGCAATGTAAAATAAAAACAAAAACAGTTTAAATGTTTAAAGAATTTATTAATCTATTATTCACATAAGTTGAAAACATATGATTTTATGACCACTTTACCCCACCAGACCCTATCTATTTTTACTAATTCGTATGACCTTAAAAATTCATTTAGACGATCTTTGCTAATGTTTGAGTGGAAAAGCGGTCTGGGTACGTTTCTGGGCCATTTTTCTAGATTGAAACTTTTGTTATATTTTTTCTCTAATTACATTAAGGACTTAAGGCTTTGGAGGTTCTCCCCCGAAAATGTTTCAAAATTGTAGTTCAAAAACAGTTTTCGACGATCTTAAAAGATGTTTAGGGGAGAAAAGATCCGGGGACCCGCTCCCAGAAATTTTTCGAAAATAAACAATCTAAAATATGCAATTGTGTGCCATGTTTGATATGGTCATGAGGACCGACGATTTTTTGAAATTGGAAATCCAGAGGCAATTTTATTCGATTTTCAATAATACTATGGGTAGTTTTCGGAAGCTTTACCCCACTGTAATAAATCGAAATTCAAGTCCTTAAACGAAATTTAAGGCTATGTTAAATGATGTTGGCGCTAGGAGGGAGAGGCGGAACTTCCCCCATAAAATTTCCGAAATTAGTTGTTAAAACGTGGTTTTTGGTCTTTGGCAATGTTAATGTGAGAAGAGGTTCGAGGCCTGTGTTAGCCAATTTTCCGATCTTAAGGGGGTCCGGGACACATTTTGAAATTTTTTTTTTATATAATTTAGAGTTTTGAAATTTTTTGCACTGATTCACCATTTATTTAATAAGCAAAATCATAACATAAATATGAAAAAAAAAATTATTTAAATTTAATTAGTTTAAAAAAAATGGGGTTACTTTGAATTTCCTATTACTCAAAATATTCTTGATCAATTTTCAATCCTTATATATTATTTCTGTAGCCTGTTTTTGGTTTCTACGCCAGATTTTCCTCAATTCTTGATCGATTTCTTTGATTTACGCCTTATTTTAAAGCTTATGGTGCTGGCTACTGATGAAAAATAGACCCACGGTCTGAAAATTGTTTTTTTCATCCGAAAATCCTGTTTTAAAGAACCAGAATGAGGTTCTCGGTTAAACTTATAACTTTAATTTGCGCTATGGCCAACAGAGCTGAATAGCTTTATCGGCAGAGCGTTCTCCTCGTAACCAGGAGAATGCGTGTTCAGGCCCACGTCCGGACAATCTGCAACAAAAAATTAGTGAAATATCGCGCATTACATGAACACTTAATTAAGTGAATAACAACTATGAAGAATCGAATAAATGAGAAGGAATAGAATAAATGAGAAGGAAACGCTCCTTGCTGATATGAAAACTTGAAGTGACTTTGTGCTAAATTACTTCGGAGTTGAACGCTTTTTTTTTTTTTTTTTCATTTTAAGCTTTGACTCTTGTAAGAAAATTAAAGCATAATGTAAGCGAAAATATAAGTAACAGGTTTAAGATTTCAGACTACAATAGAATTGTTTTTTGTTCAGAAAAAAATAATAAATCGTATATTGAAATATATATTCTTCTAATGAGTTTTTGACTCTTTGTACAAATAAAAAAATTACTACCTCAATTTGAAGGGTAAAATATATATTTTTTCTTTTTTTTGCAAAAAAACAAATAGCTTATCACATTTTTACTACATTCGAAAAGCTACGCTTAAAAAAGAGCGTATAGTTCATATTATTTTGTATTTTAACCGTGCTGTTAAATGACGAACACGTGCTGCCATCTAAGTCATAACGGTTCAAGCAGCCTGCGGTAACAAATTGTAAAAATTTTCAAGAATAAAAAAAATGCTTCTTCAATATCTTATCTTATATATTATTCCCTTCTCATTTTAAAACTTATCAGGCTGGCTAATGAAGAAAAAAGACTTACGGTCGAAGAATCAAGTTTTCGAAAACGCCCCTTGCTGTTTCAAAACCTTTTGATGCTGCCTGTAGTTCTTATGCATTTTTTATAAGCAAAGTTCTAATGCAGTTTTCCATTTTTTACGTCGCTTTCGGCAAAAAAAAAAAAAAAAAAGCCTGTGTGTGTGTGTTCATATTTTAATAAAGCTTAAAAGCACTGGACTTAGTTGTTCGGTTAAGTTTTTTTCGGTAGAGCGTTCGGCTATAAACTATCTGAACTTCGGGTAAGTTTGGGCTGTCGGAAAGAATATCAAATTTATAGTATTACGCATTACATGTAATCATAACATACTAACGTAATAAAATAAATGCAGTGGGAATGCTACTTTTTTGTTTTGACTCCTTTATGCAGGCTACAGTTATCATTCGGATAAGTTGACTATTAATCGAAGAGTGTTCTTCCTTTTTTTTAAGCTTTGACTACATCCAAACCACTCAGCATAATGTAAGCATAAAAAAGTATTAGATTTACCTAAAGGAAATCCTTTTTGTGCAGAAAAACATTTTCATTGTGTGCTGAAATGTAGATGTTTCTAATAGCAGTGTTCGACCTTTTGTACAAATGAAAAAATACTACGCCAAATTAAAACTACGAGTTTCACCCAGTAAACCTTTAATATTTTATTCGCGCGAATACGATATAAAGCATTAAAATTATTATCAACTTCATTAGCAAGAAATCATTTTCTACTCCTCTGCTTTCTGCTGAAAAAAAAATACATTTTGTCTACGTTCGAGAAATTACACTTAAAAAACGGACTCAGTTCAACTGGTTTTGGTTTTGAATTTTAAGTGTTCGATTAAAGGGGAAACATGTGCGGGGATTTAAGCCGTAACAGTTAAAGCAACCTTCTATGTGAAATAGTTCAATATTCAAAGATAAAAACACTTATTTTCAATCTAATTTATTACTTCTCTAGAATGTTCGTTTCAATCGCTAACGTGAGATATTCGTCATTCTTTAATCAAATTCCATGCTTTTCGAATAATTTCAAATCGTATCATGCTGGTTAATGACAAAACATAGAAGCATGATCTTATTATTATTATTATTATTTTTTTTTTTTTTGGCAAAAAGCTTTTTTGCTGTTTTTTACTACGCATTCCTTCAATGAATAGCTTTCGAAAAGGAAGGCGCAATTGCTAGGTTTGTAGGGGCGTCGGGCTGTTAATCAGAACGGCGCCAATTCGAATCCGTGCCAATCAATATCTCTTTAATATTTCTTTTTTTCCCGTCAGATGCTCACATGGGCAGGACTGTATTTGCCACAACCTGTTTTTTTACATGCACAATTATTGCTTTTTCACGAGTCACTACTCAGCCACACTTTTAATGATATTCATGTTTGAATTGAAAATATGTACGACCAAAAGGTGAGCGATGATCAAATTATCACAACGTTGTATTTAACGAAGTTTTGTTACTGATGTCTTTAAATTACATGCCTTCTCTTCTGCGCTTACTTTTTTTTCGGTTCTTCTTCATAATGTTCTTCCTTTGAAATTCTTAAAGAGCGAAATACCTTATGAAACGATTCGAAGCACAGTGCGGAGTTCCGCACGGGTCGACTAGTTTTTTTTTTAAATGAATTACGCACAAATATCCAAGCTTTAATTTTTATTCGGCGATTTTAAAAATATTGATTTAATAAAAAATAAAAAATATTTGAAGAAAATTTCGAAAAATTCGAAGATACTTAAAAAAAAAAAAAAAATCATAATTTTTGCAGTAAACGGTTTTTTTTTTTTTTTTTTTCAAATTCGCCGAATAAAATTTAAAGTAAACTGTTTGAAAAAGATATGCTCCAAGTTTCATTAATTTATCTTTATCGGTTCCTGATTTATAAGGGCTTGAATGCAAGAAATCGGGAAAAATTGCATCATGGAGTAGAACGCATTTAAAGCTTTAAAGTTAAGTACACATTAGTTAGATGCATGAAACAAAAATAATTATATCTTTTGTTCTATTTAAGATAGAAAAAGAGGCGTAGGAACTTAGTAGAAGTAGGGGGAGCTGGGACACATTATGAGAAGTGTCTGGTATGTAAGGGGCAGAAGCAGTGGCCCCTTAAAATAATTGGTGGGGGGGGGACTTCAAAAAAAAAAAATTTCTACATATGAAATTTGCTTTGAAGCTTCCATCTCTTTTTTATCTTGTATCAATTGTTTATGGAAAGAATTAGGTGATAAAACTTCTGGTTTTGAAAGAAGGTCAGTCAGTACTCGATGATGAGCACGTAGAAATAGAGGAGTTTCGGGGATCCTCCCCCGGAAAATTTTCAAAATTCTTGTTCTAAAAACGAATTTTTAGGCGATCTTTGGTAATGTTAAGGAGAGAAAAGGTTTGAACACCTTCCCTGGAAAATTTTCGAAACTAATATTTTAAAAACGCGATTGTATACCATATTTGTTGACTTTAGTGAAAATATGACTCGAAGGATTGTCCTCGATCGATTTTTCGATTCGATTTACATCTCCCGCCCAATATTTCGATTTTGAAGTCTTAAACGTAATTGTAGACAACCTTCAATGATGTCTGAGGAAAAGACTGTACTAGAGCTCTACTTTGGAAGCTTTTAAACTTGAAGTCCTACTAGAGAGCGTTTTTCAATGATGTTATCAGAAAAGGTTCAGAGGTTCCTTCTCGTAATTTTTTTCGAAATTGTAGTCTCTAAAACATGCGACTGTGGATCATATTTGTTGGCGTTAGGGGGCCCAGCAATTTTTTTAAATTGAAGTCCTAAAAACGCAACATTACATAATCTCCCATGTTGTTGGAGGGCAAGGTATCCAGGGACTCTCTTCTGGGGTAATTTTCAGGGAATCGGAGCCTTGAAAACAAAATTTGAGGTGCTCTGTAATAATTTTGGAGGAAAGGGGAGGCTTCGACAGCGTAGCATTTAGAAGAATTTCTTATTTTCTGAGAACTAGAAAAAGGCGAATAGATGAAACAGGAGGGCGGAGAAACAGAACGTTGGAAATGTGTTAAAATGAAGTGTTCGTTATGTGTTATATTGTTCAGATAAGTTTTTGTAAAAGTCTTTGATAGAAACTATAAAATATTAGTATAATAATATTGTTGGGGTTTTTATCTGCAGTAGTAGATGAAAAGTAACAATTTTGTCCTGAAAATATATCTGTAAGTGACGAAAAAATCGTAATTTAGAAAGCAAAAAAACAAGAATAACTGTAACTTCGTAAAGTATAATCTGAGGGGGTTAGATAACTTAAAATGAGATAAGTTTTTGGAAAGTTGAAATTATTTGAACAAGTACAAACAACATTAGCAATCTTTTTTATTTATGTCTGGAGCACTCATGCTATTCATATTTAAATGCCAAACTGACTCATCACCCCCAGCTTGCTAGACACTTAATCTTTTGTTCCAGAATTATAAAGAAATTAGCCCAAAAATCAAAAATAGGATGTTTTTTCTAATTTGTGTGGTCTTAAAAATGTATTCTAGATGATCTTTGTAAATGCTAGGGTGGAAAAGTGGCCTGGGATCGTTTTCCTCGGCATTTTTCGAAATTGAAACTTGAAAAATTTTATATTTTTTCTCTAATTACGTTAAGGGGGTTGGTATTTTAGGGTTCTTCCTGGAATTTTTTTCAAAATTGTTGTTCTCAAAACGCAGTTTTAGACGTTATTCGAAGATGTTAATTAGAGGAGAAATCCGGGGCCCCCCTCCCAGAAATTTGTCGAAAATGAACAATCTAAGAAACGCAGGTGTGTGCCATCTTTGATATCGTTATGAAGACTGGAAAATTTTCCAAATTGGAGCTCCAAAAACAATTTTATTTGACTTTTAATGATGTTAGGGGTGAGTTTTCGGATGATTTACCCCAGTAATTATTTGAAAGGTAAGGTCTTAAACGAAATTTAAGATTATTTTAAATTATATTGGCGGAGGTGGAGGGGGGGGGGGGGCTGAAGCTCATTAATAAAATTTTCGAAGTTAGTAGTCAAAACGCAGTTTTAGATGATAGTTGGCTATGTTACTGGAAGGAGAGGTTCGGGATCCGTCTTAGCAATTTTCCGACAGTGAAATTCCAGAAACGCAATTTTAGATGACTATAGTTGACCCACGCGAAGCATTCGAGTTCAAAGGAAGAATTTTCTGATTTCAATGCAACCTCGAAATGTTATAGACCAAAGCAATGCGTAGTAAAGCAGCAAAATAAATTGAAATTTATCCTTCTGCAAAGTCAAACTTCGATTTACCCTCTTAAAATCAATGTTTTGTTTCCTGATTTGAACAACAACAGATATACAGCTTAGAATTTTACATATTAGTGGAAACTTGGATTAAAATTCTACTGAAAAACAAAAACCCATTAAAACGATATTTTTCGGCCCAGATTTGAACTCCCACCCTTTCCCTCATTAGCACGCTGCTTTATCCAACCAAGCAATGTGTCTTCGCTCTCAGCTGCTATTCATTTCCAAAATTATTTGAGTGGTTATGTTTTTCCATAGTGAAATTTTCAATTTCTAGCCTTATATTTTTATTTGTTTGAAATACATGCGTTTGCAGCCCCCCGTTTAAAAAAAAAAAAAAAAAAAACTTTTAACATTTTGAATTTTTTGGTAGTTTAGACTTATCTTAATTTTTACACTTTGTTTTGTTTTAGATATTATGTCTCGAGAACATCGCTATAAAATTTTTGTTTAATTTCGTCTTTTGTATTTAAACACTTAGAACTAGCACCTAGCAGTGGTGTGACTAGTCATGACATTTTTAAATCTCGCCTTACTCTGTTTCAACTTTTTCTCTAATTAAAATGTATTTTGGTGGCACATATATTTTTCTCTACTTAATCACTATTTTCATGATGATATTTTTACAAAAAAAAAAAAAAAAAAGAAAAAAAAAAAAAGAAATTTAAAAATGCCGCAGCCCCTATGAAGTTATGTTTATTTACGTATTCATTTTTTACTTGACTGACGCTTGTCATAGATTTGTACTAAACACTGAATACTTTCTTTTCGTTAAAAAATGTTCGAAACGTTCGTTTCAGCGCTCCTCAGAGGTAAATCATAATGCATAACCTTGCTTGGATGTTTCTAAATAATATTCAGAGATTGCATTTTCTTTCAAATTTCGCATAAAAAACTCTTTTTGACACTTTTATTCTATTTAGACCGTGTATACATTTTTCGTCATTAGCAGACACGATAAGCTATAAAATGAGTAGTAAATTATGGAATTTGATAAAGGAATAAGTAAGATCTCGTGTAGCGACAGAAAAACAGGCTAGAGGAATCATATATAAGAAGTTCAATGATATTATCACGGTATATTCGGGAACTCCTCCCAGAAGTATTATCAAAATCTAAGCCAGAATTGAAATTTTAGACAGTCCTTGGTGATATTAGAGGTAGGAACTGTTTGAGAACCTTCGGAATTTACTCGAAGTCCTAAAAACAGAATTTTAGACGATGTTTAAGGATGAGGGAGGGCTGTTTTTCGAGAGTTTGGGCAGGGGCGCACTCCTAGATGCTTCTTGAAATCGAAGTGCTTACGCAATTCAGATCATCTTTGATGGCGATAGGAGAAGGCGTGGGGTTCAGAGACTTTTTCAAAGTCAAAGTTTTAAAATAACTCTTATAGGCTAGATTTGATAGCGTAAGTTAAAGGGATAGAGTTCGGGACTTCTCTCCCTCCTCTTTTTTTTTTTTTTTTTTTTTTCGGCAATGCCTCTATTTTTTTATTTGATTAAATTACTGATAAAAATGTTCTGAAAAACTCTCCACCAGCTTTTCTTTTTCAAAATTATTTTACTGCTTTGGTTTTTCCATTATGCAATTTTCAATTTCCAGCCTTATATATTTTTATTTGTTTGAAATGCAAGCGTTTGCGGCCCCCGTCAAAAAAGCTTTGAAGATTTAGAACTGATATGGTTCTTTTTAGCGATACCTTTTCATTTTCTTTTGTTTTAAATGTCATGCCTGCTGAATATCGCTGTAAAATTCTTTTTTTTTTTTTTTTTTCGCTTTTTATATTTAAACACTTAGAACTACTGGTGTGACTAGTCATAACATTTTTGAAATCCCCCTACTCTGTTCCAACTCTTTCTCTAGATTTAAAACGTATTTTGGTGGCACATATAGTTTTCTCCACTTAACTGCGATTTCCAAAATATTTTTATAAAAAAAGGCAAAAGAAGAAAAAAAAAAAAAACAGAAATGTAATTATGTCAGTGGCTCCTATGAAGTTATGTCGATTCATCGACTCATTTTTTGTTTGACTGAAGCTTGGTTTAAAAAATGTTCGAAATATTCGTTTCAGCGGCCCTCAGTTAGGTAAATCATAATGCAGAACCTTGGATGTTCTTAAATAATATTCAAAGATTGCATTTTCTTTCAGAACTTCGCTGCGAAGGTTTCTTTCTGTGACCCGATTTCTGAAAAACTAGGGGGGGGGGGACAACACTTTTCTTGGAGAAAGCCCTGGTGCCACCCCCCCCTCCCTCCAAATGTTTGGTCAAGCTACGCCTCTGACCACAAATACACAGTTCTATGCTTGCAGCCCTTCTCTCTCAAATTTCGCCAAACTGGCTACAGTAATATCTGAAGATGCTAGAATATGATCAGCACTTTCAATAACTATATAAGTTTACTTTTGTGTAATACAGTTGGCCCAAAGTTAGTCATGTAGAATATGTTATCTACCCAGTGGCGGATTGACTTAGGGAGCCATCACGGTGCATTTTGAGGGGCTCCTTAGAGATTAAATGAATTGCGTAAAATATTTTTCCTCAGCCTTTTGGAATTCCTTCGGCACCCCTATGTCGTGGGGGCTCCTCACGATTGCGACATGGTAAACCCGTCCCCACTAGCTGTATTAACTAACTTGTATCAACCACACATTGTCTGTAGAAGACATGTATAAGAAGAACCTGAAAAATATCTAGAGCTAGTACAGCGACGACGTAGTATTAGTTGAAGAGAGCTTTTGGATAATAATTTATGCAATTAAAAAATAGCAGTCAGAATGTATTGAATCCTGCTCTGCTTACAGATCATCGAAAACTTTATACTTTCAACAACTATTTTTTTTAAAGATATTTTGCGAAAGAATGTCGAGAAAACATTACTTGTTGTATTCCAGTAACTGTATGTCTCGTTGAACAATATCTCAGATATCCTGGAAGGTACACTGATACTTTTTGAACTTTATCTGTAGTTCAGCGTCTAACCATGTCGCATACTTCAATTTGGTTAAACAGGCTAAGCACGAGGTGCCCTTAAAGGTCATTAGTAGTACTTACAGTTGCAGGTAGATACCTGGTCTGGATAAGCGCGATACCAATCTACATAGTTCCACGTTCCATGCCTTACATGTATGCGAACCTTTTTAGTATGACGACTATCTTACGTGTCAAGGTTATGTATATAGGTTATGACATGCTCTATCTGCTTTAAGGAGAGATACGAAAGTCGCTGGATGCGGTTACTTTCAGTATAATGATTTCAGAAGTGTCTTGAGCAATGAAATCCGCTATGTGTATCCAGAAGTGGTTTGAGAATCGCGGGATTCTAGCACTTTTAGCATGATGTCTACAGTATGTGCCTCTATGAAATGTGCTATGTAAATCCAAGAGCGGTGTGAGAATCGCTAGATATGAGCACTTCTCATCACCATATATATTTGAAGTGTGGAAATGCGCCAAGTATGTCCGAGGATGATGGGAGAATCACTGGACGTGAGCACTTTTACTGTTACCACTGTATGTGTCGCACAATGTGTGTCAGGGAACGGAGTGAAAATGAATGGATGCGAGCACTTTGCGTATGACAACCATCATATGTGTCTGAAGTCATGAAATGTGCTATGTATGTCAGGGAATGGTGTGAGAATCGCTTATTTCGATACCTGTCCACCGAATCGGAACCGAGAAAGTCATTGCCTCCTCAAAAAGGCGTGTTTCTGGGCTGGTCAAAGTTCACCGGGCGCCTAAAATGCTAGTGTCACGAAACCATGCGTCGAGAGCTTGTAACCGATAACGTGGTATGACCGGCATACCAATCACTGATTGGTATTCCGTGGACGGTTTCGGTAACTGGTGATTAGTCGTAAGTATGGGTAGGGCTTGCGGAAATCAGCGAAACCCCGCCGGAGATTTTGCTGCTTTTTAGGAGAAATTTTTGATGAGGTGCTTCCGTATACGCTTGAACTTGGACAATTCATACGAAAGCATGACAGAAAATAATTTATCTAAGAGGGAAAACGTTAATAAGTGGCAAAAGTGGATTGAGGGTGTAAAATGGGGTACATTGGCACATGATGACTTGTTTACTTTTTTACTTGGTGAAAACAGGAAAATATCGTTTACGTCATCGCCATTTGTTCCTCTAATTTTACATTTTAATAGAACTTTTGAAGTTTTCTAGTGACTTGATATATCTGTTTGCCCGGTTATTTTACATTTTAATGTTTTTATGGACTGATTTATTTAGTTGGTGGATTATTTTACATTTTAATAGTTTTTTACAGTCCAATTCATTAAGTTGACAGATTATTTTACATTTTAACGATATTTCACAGCCTAATTTGTTTAGTTGGCGGATCGTTTTACATATAGCTAGCAAAGTTTATTTATTGTTCACTTACTAGAAAATCGCCCGTCAAGGTATGACGGGTGAAAATTGCTTCTACATTTGAACGAAGCCATTGCCTGTTTGGTGTTATATTGATAGTTGAAATGGTAACCCTAACTCCAGTGGATTAACCCTAAACTCCAGTAGGTAGCGTTCATTGTTGACCATTTTTTCGTTTCTCCATTCCCCTGAAATGACACAGTCTTACCAGTAAAACAGTGAAGCTACCGGATCGAGTTCAGCCTTGTCACAATAAAGCCTTTCCTTGCATGTTAAACATTACCAAAACATATTATGAAATCATCATGCCGTGGCGCGAGTTTCATTGTTGAAACACGCGCGTTACTCGATCATTGGCTATTAAATATATGAGGATTTATTTCCTTTTTTGGGACACACTTCTTTCGGATAAGATATTCGTACGTTGTTCTTTATTGATTAGCTTCAAACAGCTAGACACGGTAATTATGAAGAATATTTCTTCAAATCAGTTTTGTTTATTTCTTTGTATATTCTTTCACAATTCTTTCGAATGCATGTTCTTCGAATAGCTATTATTTTTTTAATGTTTAACTTTGAACGCTTCCATAAAGTAATTTGACTTTAGAATTGCTTAAACTAAGGATACTTAAATGAATTAATTTAAACGTGTTTTACATTTTCCTTTTTGTTTTCATTTTGTCATTTTCCTTTCCGTTTGTTCCAGCATAGATCCGTTTAAAAAAAAATATATTATTGCTTCACAGTGGCGCTGCGAGGGGGGCAGGTTGGGAGTGAAAACACCCCCAGAGGCATTGGTTTTAACATAAATGAAAATTTTAGTACAATAGTTTATGCATATGAAAGGGCTGTTTTGATTTTAAAAAAACCCTTGAGAAGGTATTTTTTATCACCTCCCCCCCCCCCTGAAAATTTTTTTGATCAAAAAACCCCCTGCAGAAGATATCTCTGGCTGCGCTAGTGTTGCTTCATGTATCATGACATAACTTTTAGAGCATTACGACTCACTAGTTATTTTTTTATTCGTATAAGATTTAGTATAAATGAAAAAACTTTGATGCAAAATAACTTTTAGAGACACGAAGTAACATAACATAGCCTGACTGCATTCCCTGATTGCGAAAACTTTTAATTTTTCTGAAACGAATTCATTATTTATTCGTATATTTATTTTATTTAACTCTGTTATTTATATATATTTACTGGATTTAGTTTTTTAATTATTATTATTATTATTTATTACTATTATTATTATTATTATTACATATTTTAGTTTTTTTTTCCTTTTTCTTTCTTTCTTTTCTTTTTTTTTTTTGTTTGTTTGTTTATCTATATATATAATTCTCTTACGTGCCGGCAAATGAAGGGGTGAATTTCTAAACCTCTGTTGGCAACACTTCGCCGATAAATCATGTAAACAAACTTCTACGTTGTTTTGAAATCTTGAATCACAGAATACTCAACGAACTTTTTTTTTTTGAGATGAGTTTGAGTCGGGCTGTGGCCCATTTCAACCTTAATCAGCAAAGAAAAGCTCAAAGAAGGCAGGAAACCGTTCTTGAATCCAATTTAAGACGAGCCATTTCCAGAGTTGTATTCTCTGATTCGCTGCCGATAATTTTTAGCGGCTGGGGAATTTTCAGTCAGCAGTTCCTTCAACAGATCAGGTGCGTCACACAATGCCGGTAACCGCACCTTTCCGTCATGGCAACATTTAGTATATTTATTTGCAGTATTACGCTCTTTCTGCCAATAAAGAGCACCACAAAATTCGCATTCTTCACACATTGCTCCACAATCATGTTCATCGGCAATGTTGTTTTGAACGCGTAGGCGCTTTGAGCGTCGTCTATTCTCTGCTTCAGTACGACAGTTCAGTTCAAAATGAATAACCGAGAAAGAATTTACTTTATTCCTTTTATTCTCAGCTGAAAGGTTTCGCCAAATTTGTTTAGGGTTATAGTAGTTTTAGTATTGTGCAAGCAAAGTAGCCTTGGCGAGTTTTCGCGTTTTTAGTTAAACCATTTTTTGTTCGTGACGTGGCAAGGATTCAGAATAACAACAAGAAGGCAAACGTTTGAGAAAATATGTTTGGTGCTCTCTGAGCCTGTTTTTAGTCATGGCCAGCTCTATGTGGCATTATCAAGAACAAGATCTTTTGAAGCAGTGTCAGTTGTGGCTCCCAAACGGGACATTTTTAATTGTGTATATGAGGAAGTTTTCTCAGATTAGAATATATAAGAGTGTAAATATGTAAATATATAAGAGTGTAAATAATGTAAATACATCCCTCGGGGGAGCCTGTAACCCCTAGAGGGCGCGTCCCCAGGTGGCGGATAGGGGAATGCCTTCATTGGTTTTCCAATGGGTGGTAGAAGGGAAATAAAATACCTTCCGCGGACCAACAGGTAGAAGTGCAATCTCTCCAAAGCAATGACAGACACTTTTGTATCTATAATGGTAAAGTTGTGCACATTGCCAAGGCAGTCATCTTACATACAGCAAAGTTAAACTGTCGAAAATCTGGCTAAAGCAGACAAATTAACATTATGAACGTAATTTTCATATTGGTTAAATGGATGGTGACCTAAATGCAATTACCAACTTTAATTTTTACGGAAAATTTTAGCTAGGCTAATGTATTGGCATACAGCGAGCGAGCGAAGCGAGCATGGATCGCGAAGCGATCCACAGGGAACTGCGTAAGCAGTTCCGGGGGTTGGCGAGCGATAGCGAGCAGGGGGCGATAGCCCCCTAGTTCATTTTTATTTTATTTTATTACAACTTCATTTGTTTTATTTCTATTTATTTTATTCTTATTTATTTATCCTTTTTTACCTCTTTTTTTTGAGCAATCGCGATTGCTAATTGTTTTCACTTGACTGTCCTTGATGTTTGGTTCCTTTTCCAACCCCACCGTCTTCTGTAGGCGGGACTGTCGCCCGGGATGCCGCTTCTCCTGATCGGTGGCGTCCATGTCCTACACACACGCACGCTCATACACATACACACTCACACGCACGCCTTTACACACATACACGCCAACGTACATTCACAGAGGTCTACGCACACACACAAGCCTACTTATACACAACTATGCAAGCGTAACCTGTAGCTCGTGATTGCGAAAAACACAATTTGAATTCAAAATTTCAGAATTCAAATCAATTTAACCTTTTTTTATTTTGAAAAAGTGTTTTTTATTAAAAGATTATGTAATGATTTCTTTCAGCTGGTATGCTGTCGCGATACGAGAAAAACAGTCGCTCAGCCTCGTTGGATGTCGAAACACACACCGTTTACGAGCAGCAGCCGGACATGTAACATTACACGGCGAAAGGAATACAACTTAACTGAAATAAGAAAAAAAAAACAGCTCATTTTTCGCAGAATTAGCTACCTAAAACGTCATTCAGAACCGTAAGACGCATGAGAAAAAAAAAGCAAAGAAACAGCGAAGCGTTTTATTTTCCTTTCATTACAAAGCCTCATTGTCACACATTAATCACCCTTTCCGAGGGATAAGTTGGCCAGAATTTTGCAGATTCCGGGATCCACGCTTCAGCAAATCTCCATGCCGAGAAGGCGAAGAAACGAACCATTCAGAAAATGACGAGGAAGCGGATAATCACTGCTTTTGCAGAAAATTCTGCTACCAGCGGAAAGAGCAAAGATGATATTCAGTTTAGTCATCTTATACTGTCGACGTTAAGTATTTTCGACACAAAAGAGGGCTGTCCCCAGAGTAGTAAAAAAAAAATAATATTAAGTGTTTGCTTTTTTAAACTGTTAAGCTCTTATACAAGCTCTACCAACATGAGTCATAAAATTTTGTAAAGGAGAAATACTTGAGGTGCTTGTATCAAAATCTGCTCAGCTAGAACCATGATTTTTTTTTTTGTCTATAATGAATAATTAATGTCATAGAAACTGCTTGGTTAGATATAATGAATAATATTTTCACGTTATTTCGACCAAACGCATCTGTGTTCGGTGTGTAAAATGCATACCAATGCGCTGCAACAAAATTAAATGTTAGCTTTACATTAAAAAAAAAAGACCACACGCAAGGGCAATTTTTGTTTTACAGTGTAATTGATAGTGAGTGACAAATTTATTCATTATTTTTTCTTGGTTCAGAGCTGCGTTGTAGCTATAGTCGGTTCTTCGGCCGTGTAAATTAAAATGAAGACTGGCAAATGTCGTGGTCAAAGTGCGTATCAGGGATTATTCTGTTCTTTGATCTGGATATTAAAAGAAAGAGATCTCTTCATGGTTATATCCAACCGTAAACCAGCCTTTTGTTAGCCATGGTGATCTTGAGTTAGGTCTGTTCTTAAGATGCATGGTATAATTAAGTACAGTAACCAAAATACGAGCTCTTAAAAACGAAGTCCAATGTTTCATCAAGCAATTGTTTAAATCTGGTAAAATTTTCTGCAACCATTCACTCACTTGGGGATGTTTTACCAATACAAATCTGCTTTTGGCGGTTTGGTCACCTGTTTGCAAAATCACCATAACATTGGTGAAACTTATCACCAAATGGGTGATTCCACAAACTTTGATCACAATTCGGTGATTTTTGATGACACCCAATTTGGTGAAACTTCTCACAAAATTGGTTGACTATTACATTGGTGAAACTTACCTTTAAATTGGTGATAAGTTTCATCAATATATTGTTGCTTTTACAAACTGGTGACGAGATCACCAAAAGCTGACCACCATTGCATTGGTGAAACTTTTCACCAATAAGATAGCTTCACCTAAATTTCGTTCGATTTAACAATTTCTTGGTGAAACTTAAAACTTAAATTTTAATAGTGTATTTCAAGAACAAAAAATAATCAAGTTTAGACTTCGTGAAGAGCGGAAGATGAAATTCAGCTCCAAATATCATTCAGTAATCGTGCAAATAAAAATAAGTTACATCTTTAAAAAAGGGATGCTGATGGCCAGCATCGGTCAATCCAACTGCAGGGAAGCACCTTTCGAAAGGATTCCAAGGTCGGCAGAGAGCACACGTGTGTTTAGTTCCACCATCTGTCCACAGAGGACATCACGTGAGGTCCACCTCTCTGGATGTTGATCACTCTCTCTCTCTCTCTCTCATTCCCCCTCTGAAGTGCCCTCCGGTCATATCTTGGATGACAGGTGGTTAGTTCTTTTCCGATCCCCCCATCGCGCTCTGGATGGTAAACCTTCCCACGTGGGAAAATGCATTGGATCCTGACGGCAAGGAAATAGATCTCTGTTATGTTGCATGTTTGTGTAGAAGAAAATCTCGTGTTTCATTGAATGTAAACAATTTACTGCTAAAGCACTCGACAATTAAAATCAGTTGACTAAAATGGTGCCAATTATACGAGCTTAAAATTAAAATTTAAGAAAATATTTGCAACAACTGATGTAGTTCAAAGTATTTCCTTTAAGAAGAACGATAACTGAGAATACATAACTTATTTAATTAATAATTCTGAAACATGTTTGCGGTAATAGGTAGCTCCTGCGGAGTGAAATAAAAATAATGTAGAGGTCGACGCAAAACCAACACTGTAATAACATAAATACTATGAGAGAATCACAACTCGAAAGAAAAACTTAATGTTTTAGCCCAGTCAATGAAGTTAAAAAAATAGGCTTTGTCGCAACTAATTTAGGGAAAGCTGAATTTTTGCAGGATGTTAGCAAGTAAAGTATACACTAAAAAAATACAAAGTCCCGACCCCCACCCACCTTGCTTTCTCCCCCACCCCCCTCCGAAAAATTGCAAGAGCAGTACTATGATTATACGTTTTTCGTGTCGCAACTAATTAGGAGAAAGCTGAATTTTGGCAGTATGTTTGTACATAAGGTACACACTAAAAAGCCACAAAGTCTCGACCTCCACCCCTCTTCATTTCTCCCCCAGCCCCCTCCGAAACATTGCAAGAGCAGTACTATGATTATACGTCTTTTGTGTCACAACTAATTAGGGGAAAGCTGAATTTTGGCAGGATGTTAGTTCATAAAGTATACACTAAAAAGCCGCAAAGTCCCGACCCCCACCCCACTTGCTTTCCCCCCACCTCCTCAGAAACATTGCAATAGCAGTACTATGATTACACGCTTTTTGTGTCACAACTAATTAGGGGAAAGCTGAATTTTGGCAGTACGTTAGTAAATAAAGAAAACACTATAAAAACACATGGTCCCGACCCCTACCCCTCTTGCTCCCCCCTCCCCACCCTCTCCTAAACACTTAGACCATCAAAAGCAGTAATATGATTATTCGCTTTTCTTTTCGCAGCTAATTTAGAGAAAGCTGAATTTTTGCATGATGTTAGTACATAAAGTGTACACTAAAACCTAGACAGTCCCGAACCCAGCCCATCTTGCTGCTACCCCCCCCCCCCTCCTTCCGAAACATTGCACACTGATCAGTTCAGTACTATGATTATACGCGTACAGTTTGAAAATTTATGACGTTACCAGGGTGTTCCTTTTTTATTTCTCTCCTAACACTATATATTATATTATAAAACAGTACCACTGTTTTACAATATCTATATATATAAAAATCTCGTGTCACGATGTTTGTTCGGGGTAAACTCCGAAACTACTCAACCGATTTTTCTCAAATTTCATATCTATGTGTCATTTGGTCCAACTTAAAAGATAGGATAGTTTTTATAATTTTTTATCGCAAATTTCATATTAATTATGCAATAATAGTGTGAATTAATTGTTTAGTTCTAAAAATTCTTAATAGATGGCGGTGTAAGTTAATTAATCGATATAACTGTAACATTGTATGACTTACTGCTAAAAACACCATGATAAAAAAAACTCAGAAATGTTGCTTAGAATTTCTATATAACGTTTTCGGATATTACAGGTTATTATTCACTTCCTGAGAAAATCAACTATATTTTTCAAAACGTTTCCTTAAATTGCTACAAATTGCAGATTTCACACCGTTGTGAAAAATATTTTTCTCCACCAGTATCAAGATTAACTAAACGTATTTAATAGGTGTATCGGTTTCGGAACGATTACGGTTCGCCCAGATTGACTCAACACCCAATGACGTGCGAAAAGATGTCTGGATCACGAAGTTTTGCAAGAGTTGCAGAGGAACTACATTCGAGCTACTTGCTTGAGAGTCTGTCTTCGCGTTGGCAATGCGTGTATTAATGCGTTGAGAGCTATAATAGAAAAGCAGGAAGGTTCCAGGCTATTATATTAATCTTGCGTTAGGCTTCTCTGCAGGTGCCAGAATCATAACTGCCTTTTTAACCAAGAAGACTACTGAATTCTTCAAAAATATTCCAGGTTTACTTCAGGAAAGTTAATGAATTTAAGCGGAAAACAATTATTTTCTTTATTTTGTTCCCCAGGAAATTTTTAATATCATTAATTCTTGCAAAGATACATTCGCAACAGAAAATTGCAGTGACAATTGCATCGTCAGGCATTGCTGCTACTTTTTTCAGATGGTAGACGAACAGCACATTCAGCTTTAAAGTTGCCTACTAGATATTCATAACAAACAAAACGCAATGTGTAACATTAAAGAAAAAATAAAAAACGCAGAAAGGCTGTAGTGTTGCAAGAGAGTGAAATTATAATTTTCGATAAGTGTACTAAGGCTCATGAGTAAAAGCATTCATTCGAAGCACATCATAGGATAGTGCAAGATTTGAACGGCAACGATAAATTTTTAGGCGAAATTGTCTGAATACTCCTGGGGATTTCCGGCAGACATTACCAGTTATTCCGATGAAATCAACGCATGATTAAAACAATCGTTTTTATAGCGTAATGTCGAGATAATGCGATTGGCCATGAACATGCGAATATAAACGCAAAATAATCTAATCGCACAAGTTTTTCTAAGCAATTGCTGGGTATTGGAAACGGTGAAATTGAACTCCATCAAAATATACAGTACAACAAAGAGCCAGACAATTTCTACACTGCCGTTGCGACGAAAAGTGAACTAATTGAGAGTCTATTCCCAGATAAATTTAATTTTTTTTAAATCATAATTGTCTCTGTAATCGCGCTGGTTTTGTAGCAGTTTTAATTTCGGTAAACGTTCCCGAACAGACAGGAATATTTGTGGATCATCAATTGTCGACTGTCAAATACATATCCCGTTGCATGTCGCAAATTGTATTTATTGGTCGCACAAAGTCATTGGGAGTTGACACTTTCTAATGCAGGTTTGACATAAAGAGAAACAGTATTCGTCAACTGTTTAAAACAATTTTGACGACATATTTTCCAACACAATCATCATTTTTTAAGGAGAAACTATATAAATTTCACGTTTGAAGACGTATTTCATAAAGTTTAACAAACACACAAATGTCCAAATCCAGATTTTACACCAGAGATGAATATGAAGCTTTAGTTTTAACTGAAGGTTTTTGCTTTTCAATTTCAAATTTTCCACTTAGTTACTATGATATGCCGTCACTTGATAGTTGGGCCACCGACTTAGTTAACACTGATTTGCAACGTATAACAACAGAGCAATGACGCTGTCTTAGCTACAATTATTGCGAATAATGAGCCATTACTGACGGCTGGAAAAAAAAGCTCCCCATTGATGCTGAACAAGCCTATACAGTTGTCGATGAAAACAAAGCAGTAAACATTCCAACTGAATTTTTAAATTCCCTCGATACACTAGGAATGCGACTTCACGATTTCCGGTTGAAAATTGGCTCAACAATTTATTCTTTTTCGTGATTTAAACCTACCTAAATTCCGCAAAGGTACACATTTCTTCATCAAAATTCAACAATATTGACGGGAAAGTTTAAAGGAGAAATGTTTGTGTTTGCAACGTAATCCATTAATAGCGTCATAATTTTCAAACACATTTGAAAGGCTTCAATTTTTGCTTCGTTTAGCTTTCGCAAAGTTCATAAATACATCTCAAGAATAAACAAGTCTTCCTTCGGTTTGGACTTGAAACATAAATATTTCTCTCATGGGCAACCATGTATCGTGTACTCACAAGTGGAAAGTTATCATACTTTGCGTATTAGAAAAAGACTGGTTAAGCAAGAACATTAAGCACAACTTAGTGCTTAGACTGTTTTCAGTTTTCAAATAATAGAAACAATAGTTCGAAGTCAATGTTATCTACTTTGTTAAAAAAAAAATTAATTTTTACATGTTTTTAATTTAGTTAGTGTTTTTTGTAAAGAAGTTACTGATTACAAACTATAGAGAAAGCTGAGGTGAATAAAATGTAGTGTAGAGTCTAAAAGTGTATGGTGGTTTATGCTTAGTTTATATATTCGGTTATTTTACAATCAGTTTCGATATTTACTATCACTTTCAAGTTACTTTTTGCTTTTTTTTTTTTTTTTTGCCGAAGTCATACTTACAAAATTTACTAAGCGTAAGTACAGTGCTTTTTCCATAGAAAATTTAGTTTGTGCTTACTGAATTCAATAACTACTTTCTTCAGCCTGCACTGTAAAAAAAAAAAACCGAAACGTTACTGAGTAAAAATTTTCGATACTTGCTTGCAGTTCTGGCTAAGCTTTGGCTATGTTTGCATTACTGCTTATAGAAGTTCCTTAATAAATCAGAAAGGTGCTAAGCTTTTTTTTTTTAATCCCTTCCTAAGTTTACACTAAAGTTCCAGAAACACGACTAGCTTCAAACAGAAAGATCTTTGAATTTTTCAAGAGGCTTCCGAGATAATTTCAGGAAGGTTATTAACTTTTATCGGAAAACTTTCCAGGTTTTGGCATGACATGTTACTGGCAGAAATTGGCCACATAAGCTGTCCATAATTTTCCAGGAACATTTATGAATCGTTTTTACATTGAATCACGCCCATTATCAATCTCATATGTTTTAAAATAGGCTATACCATTTTAAGCTCTATTAAAAATATTTATTTGATTCTATCAAAATAATGAGTAAACGTTTTATTTTAATCCAACTTCTTTGCCACAGCAACGCGTGGCTGGGTCAGCTAGTAATATTACAAAACAGTGGTGCCCAACCTAAGGCCCAGGTGTCGTATCCGGCCCGCGAAGCTGATCCGTGTTGCCCGTTGTTTTGTGAAATGTTACAACTCGAAGAGCACGATTAATGACAATGTTACAAATTGCTAGCCAAGTATTTAGAAATTGGTTTCTGAAAACATTGTTCGGGACCACTGTTATACACAAATTACGAAACATACACTTTTTATGTAGATAGCTCAGTTTCACCATTTTACCAACTTAATCATATTCAGAAATCTCACAACAAAAACCAAAAAGTAACTTCAAAAAATTAATAGCTTTTTATCATTACGTCTTGGAAAGAAATGTTTGATCAAAATTTATAGATAATAATATGATAATAGTCATTTTCTTGAAATGGATCAACAATGTAATGACTTTCACTTAAAGTTTTTACTACCATAATGGAATTATTTTTTACAGAAGTTTATAATTCGTTTGTGTCGGCGATAGTCTGCAAAATAATGTTAATGCTTGGTTACCTATTTTAGCTTTAAATAAATTAGGAATAGTATATTTGAACTGATTATTTTCTCGCAGTGGATATTATTAATGTTTGAAATTACTTTTGGTTTTTATTTTTAAGTCTTATATAAGGAAGACACCATTATAAGAAACCATTTGCTACATAGTCCTCGAGTTGTAACATTTCGCAAAACAACGGTTCACACTCATTAGTTTCATGGGCCGGATGTGACCCGTCGGACGGAGGTTGGAAACCACTGGTTTATAATATTGTTAGAAGTAAAATAAAAAAAGGAATACTCCGGAATCATCATTAGTTTTCGAACTGTAAGCGTATAACATAATACTGCTATTGCAATGTTTCGGACGGGACGGGGGGGGAAGCAATAGGGGTAGGGACTTTGTATTATTTTAATGTATACTTAGTATACCACATCTCGAGAAAAAAAATCAACTTTCCCCTATTTAGTTGGGACACGAAAAGCGTATAATCCTAGTACTGCTCTTGCAATGTTTCGGAAGGGGGGGGGGGGAGAAAGAGGGAGGGTCGGGACTTTGTCTTATTTTAGTGTATACTTTTTGTACTAACATCTTGAAAAACATCCGCTTTCCCCAAATTAGTTGCAACACGAAAAGAGCATAATCATAGTTCTGTTTTTGCAATGTTTCGGAAGGGGTGGGGAGGAAAGCAAAAGGGGTGGGCATCTGGGCTTTGTACTTTTTTAAAGAATACATTACGTACTAACATCCTGACAAACTTCAGCTTTCTCTTAATTAGTTGCGACACGAAAAGCGTACAATCATAGTACTGTTCTTGCAGTGTTTCGGAGGGGTTGAGGGGAGGGGGGAAGAGTTGTGGCGGTCGGGACTTTGTACTTTTTTAAAGAATACATTATGTACTAACATCCTGGCAAAATTCAGCTTTTCCCCTAATTAGTTGCGACACAAAAAGCGTATAATCATAGTACCGCTATTTCAATGTATCGGAGGGGGTGGGGGGGAAAGCAAGAGGGATAGGGGTCGGGACTTTGCGGCTTTTTAGTGTGTACTTTATGTACTAACATCCTGGCAAAATTCAGCTTTCCCCTAATTAGTTGCGACACAAAAAGCGTATAGTCATAGTACTGCTCTTGCAATGTTTCGGAGGGGGGGGAGAGAAAGCAAAAGGGGTGGAGATCAGGACTTTGTGGCTTTTTAGTGTGTACTTTATGTACTAACATTCTGTCAAAATTCAGCTTTCCCCTAATTAGTTGCGACACGAAAAGCGTATAATCATAGTTCTGCTCTTGCAATGTTTCGGAGGGGGTGGGGGAGAAAGCAAGAGGGTTGGGGGTCAGGACTTTGCATTTTTTTAGTGTATACTTTATGTACTAACAACTTGCAAAAATTTAGCTTTCCCTAAATTTGTTGCGACACGAAACCTTTATTGACTGGACTATTTTTACAATGCAGCGATTCGCATTAGAAGAAAACGGTAGTGAATAAGTGGTCGTCAGTCGTGTTTTGCTACTAAAAATTTTTGTTTGATGACCGTGATTTCATATCCTGTCGTCGTTTTTGGTGCCTAACGTTCTATAAAAAAATTAATTTGAGGATCACAATTTTGCCCCCAAACTCGCTTTTCAAAATCGAATTTCTGTTTTCCTCTTCTAAGAATTACACAATGATTCCGATCCTTAACACATTCGATGAAATCTCTTCTCTGACACTTAATTACTCCAATTTTCCTCGACAAATTAAACAAAATACCTTTTAACTGGAAGTGGAAGCAATCTCAACTACTGATGGACACCTTATGAAATTTCGTTTGTTACTTCTTATTATTTTGAATACTTAATGTCTATTATTATACATACATTTAAGTAAAGTTGCTATTTAAAGAATTTTCGCTATTCTTTTAATCAGTAATCAATGATTTTGTCAGTTAAGTTGGAATAGTTTGTGATTACATTAGGAAATATATTCTCTCTTTTTCGGAAAAAAAACTTTTCAACAAAACAACATTATTAGTGTAACTGTCGGAGGCAGAGAACTGTGCTTAAGTCACTAACATTATTTTAAAACTACGTCTAAATTTAAGTAGAGCAGTAGTGCACATTTCTACAAATCGTATTTTTTAAATAAAGAGACTTTTTCGATTGATTCTCTACTGTTACAATTTTTATATCTTCGTGGGAGTGTTTATAACCCTTCCATCCTCTTTGACAACGTCGCTGGTTTATTCATGGAAAACTATTCCCGTTTAATTCCCATTTAACTTTTTTTTTATATCGAGAGAGAAAACGCAAAATAATCTCTCAAATTTACTGCACAGGAAGATTTTTCTGTAAAACACTCTCGGGTGTTGTAAGTAAGAAAAGTGGGGGTCGTTGTGAAACAATGCAATTGGCCGTAAACAACAATAACCCCCGAAGACAATGCCAAGCACGAATTTATGGGCGCGAATTCTCTTGCGTCGCCGTCCTTCGCGATCTGCCGTGCAGGTAGGCACGCCTCATTTGACTTGCAGATGAGTCCAAAATTTTCTTCCAGGCGCCTCTGTGACAAACGGACCTGCTGCTGATAATCTGCGCCATCCCTCACTGATAACGTAGAGCAGGGTTGCCACGATGGCTTCTTTATTTCGAACAGGGTTCGATACTGAGATGTTACGATTTTTTTCATTCTTTGCATGCTACAGGCTACGATTGCTATTTTTTAATCATCATTATCATTTTAATTTCATTTTATTTACTATCCATTTATTTCCCCCACTTCAAGAGCACTGGGAAGGGAAAAAAGACAAAATGTCATCATTTCCAGTGTTTGAGAAATCACGTTCGAAAGTAGAAAACCTCAGCCTTTTTTCATTATACTGTAAACTTTTGTTTGATTTTTCACATTGATCCATCTCTTTTTTGCCTGTTTAAATAGAGCTACAAATGGCACTCAGCAAACGCTCAGCGTCACCATATTAAACTGAACTCGAAAAAAAAAAATGTTTCGCCTTTCTTTGCGTGCATTTTTCACTAAAGATGGGTTTTCTACTATTTCTTTTTTTTTCATTCTTCTTTCTTTTCTTTCTTTCATTCTTTTCTTTCGTTCTTTTTCTTTCATTCTTTTCTTTCGTTCTTTTCCTTTTGTCTTTCTTTCTGCCTTTCTTTTTTTCTGTCGCCTAAGACAGAACAAATTTTTAAAAAAAAATTCCCTGGAAAATTTTGTCGAGCTATCTTCATATTACTATTTCATTATAATTGATAGATTTGTTTTTTGACATCACTACAATTATCTACTATTCTTTTGAACGTTTAAACATTAACGTTACTCTTTCGCATATTTTTTCTTGATTAGTTTCAACGCCGTAGAATTGTCTAACGAAACACTGTGATTGCTTACGACAACTTCTCCCGATATGTTGACTATTTCCTCATGGCGCCACTCGATACGATTGTTTTATACGGACGATATAACTTAAACCGAATAATATTGCTGATTTTTACTCTCTTATTTAAATTTTCAGTATCTCTTACGTAGAAAAGTATTCTGAAAGGCACAAAGACTCTGCAGCATTTCAGAATTTTGCTCAACAGCGTAACAATACAACCTTTGATAAGTAATGATATTCAATGTAAATTTTTATGAACGAGAAGTCAAAAAGAATCATTTATCCATGTTATAAGAATTCAGAGATAATAGAACCGAAAGCAATTGTTACTGCAAGATGATAGGTGGGTGCGTCAATAAAGCCATGTAGACCAATCAGATCATCCCCCTATTTATATATATGACAAAAAATGGAATGACTCAGTTTTAATCAGTCCCAGGGAAGCACCAGTAAAGCGGCATGGCGCAAATAGGCTTAAAATTTAAAAAATGATACATTTCTTTTTAAAAATTGAAGTTTTGTAACTTGTTATTAGTCGAAGCCCAGCTTATTTTTTTCATTGTCAATAATATTAAGTTATTCTGACACCATCCACCTACAAACTACGATAGTCATTTCGTTTGTTTCTTTTTTAAATTTAAAGTTATAATTATTGAAATAAACAAGAAGTTCTGTCTAGAACTAGACGAGTCTGCTTTCCCGTATACCCATACTACTTTCTAGTACCTGATCAATGTTCTCAAAAATAGCTAAAATCGCAAATTGTTTCAAATATATTTTTCCAATATTTTAAGCTACTTTCTAGGAATAAAATATTCCTCACTCATCTAAAAAAATTAGATGCGTAAAAAAAAAGAAAAAAGAAAAAAAAAACGAACAAATAAAATAGCAGCACCTTTTAAACAAAGCAGCTAATACACTTTTTTCCATTAAAAAAAATTCTTCAACAGCTTTCAAAACAAAAAAATAATAATTAAAATTAATAAGCTCATTAAAATAAATACATCGTATCAAAAAAAAAAATCGTTTCTTTTTCTCTTGTTGCCAAAAATAATTTTTTAAATGAATTAATGCACTTATCAAGATAAATAAAAACAATAAAATGTCAACGTAAAGAAATACTTTTCATTGTCAAAAAAAAAAGAAAAAAATCGTCTGCGCATATCTTTATGTAGAAACATATATGACTTCGAGTTTATTCACCGAAAACTGAATACCTAAATAAAAACTTTAGCGTTAAAATAAAAACAAATCACATCAACAATAATTATTTCACAGTTAAAACCATAGCGTCGGAGTCGGAGTCAATCTCATTTTGGGATAAAGGAGTCAGAGAAGAATATCCAAGAATCGGAGTCAGTCATTTGTCCTCCGTGTATAAATTTTTGTCAAAGCTACGAAGTCATAGTCGAAGTCGGGGAGTCCGATTAATTGTCGGGCACAGGAGTCGGATTCGGAATCAGGTGCCCCTTAATTCTTGGAGTCGGAGTCTGGAGTTTGGCGTCAAGAGCTATTTTCAACAAAATTTGTTTGAAGTAAATCCGTCTTCAAGTACGGAATCTACATTGACTTTCAGTTTCCCCATAGGCGCTAATGTTAAGGGATTTGAACTGTTCAAAATTGAACAGAAAATTGTTCAAATTAAAAATATATTTTATATACAAGTTTTTCATCAAAAGCTTTTTCCTACAAAATTTGTTTGAAGCAAATTCGCCTCACATTTCGGAATTGCCTTGAATTTCCCCATAGGAGCTAATGTTAAGTTTTTTTGAACTGTTCAAAATTGAACAAAAAATAGTTCAAATCAAAAAGTGAAATATGGGAATGAGGTGTCCTCGCCGAGATCTTTCGAACAAAAAAAAGTTTGTTCAAATTGGACTATTCATTCAAAAGTTATTAGGGGGGGGGACAGACAGACAGACCGACAGACATTTTTCCCCATCTCAATACCCTACTTTCCAATTTTTAATTTTTCGATATTTATTTAATTATTTTATTTATTTTTGACTTTTTTTTTGTTTTTCGGGATATTTTAAAAATGAATTAAGCCTTCTTTCATGCTTTTTTCTTCCTTTTCTGACTTTTACTGGGAAAATAGGCTAAAAACGCGCCTTTGGGAAAACTGGGTATAGGATTTAATCTTTTTTTTACTTTCTTGATTCGTGTGCTGACTTAGATTTTCTATTTCAATAGGATAAGTATAACTATAAAGAGTTATTTTTTAGGATGGCAATTAATTAGTCTATTAATTTAATAAGTTATTTCTTTATGTTTTATAAACAAATGTGCTGACTTTAAATTGTATAAGCACAACTGTTTTATATTTTTTATATAATGGCAGGTATCAAGTCAACTATTTTAATCATTTATAACTTCATATTTGATTGGCAAATGTACCAAACCACAATTAGTTAAGCTTACCCGCTTTGAGCTGTCTGGTAGGGCAAAGCGGGTTTTTCAAATGTTTGTAAAGTTTGATAATAAATAAATATTGGGTTTGAAATAATACAAAAATCACTTTTTACTTTGAAGTTCAAGAATCCTGCTAGGAAATAAAACCGAAATTGTTGCGAGAAAAATCCAAAAAATACAATTTTCGAGCGTTCTTCGAAAACCTACTCGCCTTGGGCCACCCTCCCCTTTGCGTTTTATCAAAATTGAATCATGGTCACCAGGTGATCCTTTGTCGTACATTTTATCTAAATGCTATGTTTTGTGATCTTTTGTCAGAGGGAAATCCTTTTTAAAAAATTCTGAAAAAGTTTCATCTGAATCAAATACATGGAGGCACAAAGCTTTAAATCGCAATTTCTAATTTTAAACTCAGTTGTAGATACGACTTTTGTGCTTTTTTTTTCTTTTCGAATTCGTCAACTACTATGTATAAATAAAACTTTTTAGAACAATTATCAACTTTTTTAATTCTAGAAAACTGCAGTGAACCATGAAGAAACAAAATTCGCTGAAAATGAGATCAAACAATTTTGACAATAGTACTCTTTTGTAACAACAGTTGCTGCATTTTCGACTGTTAATAACAAACTGCTTGCTGATAACGCTTTATCATCAGTTAGGCTTTCTGATGACAATAAAATCACGAACTAGCAAAATTTTGCTATCCTACATAGAAAAATAGGGGCTTTGCCGTATTGGTCACATGTCCTTATTTCCAGCAAATAAGAAACGAGATTCCCCCCCCCTTCCCCATTAACCCTCAAAATCCTGAAGCATTGATGAAAATGCATAAAATTTTTCAACAAGTCACAGCTAAACATTTTGCTGAAATGAACTAGTATATCATTTATTTTTAAGTACTAAATTTTTGCTAATTTAAAATTTATTTTATTGTACAGCTGATTTTGATTTTCCATTTCTTCAATTTTATTTGAATTAAATATTTGACTGTAACTTTAACATTCTGAATTTTTTCACGCTCTGTTTAACATGCTGACTGCCACGCGAGTTAAACAGAATGCACTATCGCTTGTACTTGATCAGGTTTTTGATGAGGTAGTTAGCATATTAAAATTGATTCTTTGGCACGCGAACTTAAGAGCTATTTTTAGAATGAGTTTGCTTTTGTTCGAGAGAAATATTTTACGTTTTTATGAGTTGATTTTTTTCAGCGTTTGAAAAAATAAAACAATCATCAAAGGAAACTTTGATCCAGAATTTCTCCGTTTCAATAACCCCACTTATATTTTACAGTGTTATTTTATCTGCCGGTTTAAAACGGAAAAATAACTCCATAAGTATTGTGTAGTTATCACAAATTAAGAAACAGTAAGGATAAGAGCCGTTTCAAACTCATGATTAATATATTTCAATATGTTCCTCTCACCAGGACTGTGGGGTTGGAGAGAAAATGATCGAATCCGACTCCCGGAACTTTAGAGCCTTCAAATCCGACTCCGACTCCTTTATTTCCAAATCAGTCCGACTCCGCAAGCACTGGTAGAGTAATGGGAGAGAAAATGACCAAATCCGACTCTCTTGGAATTTTAAATCTTCGACTCCAGACTCCGACTCCTTTCCCTCAAAATCAATCCGAGTCCGACTCTCTGCCTCCGACACGGCATGCCCTGGCAGAGTTACCGACTTGGAGAGGAAATGACCGACTCCGACTCTTCAAATTTTAATCCTTCGGCTTAAATGAAAGCAGACGATTTTAAACCATGACAGCAAAATTTATTATTTTGAAGTAAGTATTAAAAACAACGAGCTAGACTTATCCTCGTCGTCATAGCCATCTGAAAAATCAAAGGAGCATTTAAAACTTCAGATGAGGTAAATAAGAAATTTGTTATCTTTATCTTTACTAATAATGAAGCTGAAAGTCTATCTGTCTGGATGCCTGGATCTCTCTCTGTCTGCTGTGAAGTGCATAGGGCCTAGATCGTTCAGTCGATTTTCATGAAATTTGGTGCAAAATTAGTTGACAGCATGGGGTGTGCACCTCGAAGCGATTTTTCCAAAATTCGATTTTGTTCTTTCTTTATTCCAATTTTAAGCCACCAATTTCTCTACAGCAATGCCGAGTGAATTACCATAACGTGAACGAGTAAATTACCATAACAAAGACGAGTAAATTAACATAGCATATTGGCGTGAAATTCATCATCCATTATTTGTAAATATGCAGGTGAATCAAATGAACTTTTAATTTTCTATTACAGGAAAATTCGTGAGGGTATCGCTAGTCTTTATCTTTACTAATAATAAAGCTGAAAGTCTTTCTGTCTGGATATCTGTCCGAATCTCTCTCTGTCAGGATCTCTGTGACGCGCATAGCGCCTGGACCGTTCGTCCGATTTTCATGAAATTTGGCACAGAATTAGTTTGTAGCATGGGGGTGTGCACCTCGAAGCGATTTTTCGAAAATTCGATTTTGTTCTTTTTCTATTCCTATTTTAAGAACATTTTCCCAAGCAAAATTATCATAAGATGGAGGAGTAAATTACAAAGTTATCATAACGTGCAACTGTAATATGGGCAAGCCAATTGGCGAGAAATTCATCATACATTATTTGTAAATATACAGGCGAACCAAAAGACCTTTAATTTTTCTACTACGGGCCAAGCCGTGCGGGTGCCACTAGTTGATCAATAAAATTATAAACTAATTTTGAAACGTTTTAAATAAGAAATAAGAAAATTAAAATTAGATTTTAGTTTCGACATTTCTACATCGACGGAACAAAATCAGCTTCACATAAGAAGTTTCTTTGTAGACTTACAGAACACGTCTATCATCTGCTTGGCTTCAAATTTATATTTCGATCCAGCAACCCTGTGATGAGCTGTGCGTGTATTCACGTAGCTGTGCTGAAAATGCGATTTAAGTGTGTTATTACATTGTATTCGCTTCTTTGCCATTTTTCATGCAAGAAATAAAACGCATTGCAGAATGAAATTTTAACC
Organism: Uloborus diversus; assembly: GCF_026930045.1. Lineage (NCBI taxonomy): Eukaryota > Metazoa > Arthropoda > Arachnida > Araneae > Uloboridae > Uloborus > Uloborus diversus. The sequence goes on along the minus strand of NC_072735.1, from coordinate 81,560,265 downwards.
TCGATTTATTTGCAGAATCCTGCCATACCTAAATGTCTTGTAAGTGGGTAATAAAATGTAGTTTGATTTTACAAGGATATAAAATTTTGACATTGCAGTGTTGAGAAATCACTCATTGCGTCGCTGTTTTTGTAATGTTTTTTTCTCTTAATGAAGTATGTAGTTAAGTGATTTTGTATTGTTCTTTTATATTCGATTTTGAAGGCATAAGTATTTATACTAGGATCGTTTCAACAGTTCAAAATTCAGGAACATCGTAAACCAGTTGTTTACTCTAACGGAGAGGAGATGTACAATGTACAAATGTAGATTTTATTGTGGAATTTTTAAACTATTATCCGATAATGTAACATGAAACGATATACTTTTTCTTTTTAAGCTCATGAAACTGTAAGCATACAAATGAAAAAAATATAAAAATAATAGTATAATAATAATAATAATAATAATAATAATAATAATAATAATAATAATAATAATAATAATAATAATAATAATAATAACAGTAACGACGACTACAACAACATTAATAAAAACAACAGTAATCATGAAATAATTATGATTATAATAACAATAACAATAATAATAATAATACATTAATTTGAATATTGTAAATATACAAATTTTTACGAGGCTTTAATTTTTGCGAGGCTGCTGTAATCGCAAAAATTAAAGATCCACGATTTTTTTTTTCTAACTTTCGGTTCTGTTCCTACAAAAATTTGCAAAATTTTTAGCTCGCGAAATCACTTATTTCTTCATTTTCACGAAAAGTGTTTTTAAAGTAATGTTGTTATTTCTATCAGTTAAAAGTAGCACTTTTAGTCACTGAAGTTGATAGAATGAGCAAAAAAACATGGAGCGAGGAAAATCTTTTATTTCCAAAACGTTTAATTTTTCATTGTTTTTTTAAAATGCCCGATTTTGCAAACAAGGCATGGTCTTTATGACGTCACAAGTGATGAACTTTAGCGCGTACTCCACAGGCACACTGAATGCTGACGCTTGTTGTCTACTGCGTTCCGAGCTTATGATAATTCAGAAGCGAATAATATTGCGCTCTATGCTTGCTATCAACCATATCGTTGCCAGTACATGTGAGTAAAGATGCGAATTAAATACTACGCTCTGCACTAGGGGCATTAGGGAATGGCATTTCATCACTTGTGATGTCATGTGCAGAAGCGTAAAAAATAAAATTGGATCTGCGCATCGATTAAAATATTTTTTTCTTTTTTAAATATTCAACTTTTCCAAATTATTTAAAAAAGGGTCAGATCCTATGTTTTCACGCATGCTCTTTCAGAAAAAAATAATTTCAAAGTTTCGGAAATGACCCCATTGGGTCGTGTACAGGCACTAATATTCAGCTTTTGCCCACTCTTCTTTTTTAGAATACTTTCCTATTCAAGTAAAAGAAAGAAAAAAACATGAAAGAGGGCTTAACGCAGCTTAAAGATATCGCTAAAAAATAAAAATAAAAAAATCCAGCCCCTGGCATTCATTTGAATCTTGCTGTTTTGTTTTCAAAAGGAATTTACGCGTTAGGTTTCTTGTTTGTACAAATATACTAGAACAGTAGGGTAGACCGAGGGACGTGTACGCAGTGCCCCTTTTTCAAAACGAATTATTAAATGGAGAGCTAACAGTGATAACAGACTGATGTTGCTCTCTAGCGTTCGCATAAGTTTTTGAGCAGCAGTCGACCTTCGAGCTAGCATGCAGAAATAATAATGTTTTTTACCAAGTTGAGTAAGTTTTGCGTTGAACGTTTCAAAGCTTATTGTGAATGAATAATATACTTAGTTAAAAAAGAACAAATGCATAAAAATAAGCAGAATTTTATCCTTTTTTGAGAATTGTACTTGTATGAACTGAAATGTTATTATTATTTTTATTATTATTATTATTTTGGCGTTAAAAATAAATCCAAACTTAGCGACGGGGCAAGTTTATGCGTTGATGTCGGAGTGCACGTTCTTACGGTGTCTTTATTCCAAACGTACCCTGACGCTTTTTTTACTCCGAACTGTCTTAAAACGTTTTAGTATTTTCAGGCTATTTAGTTTTGTAAATCACAATTTAACTTTTAATTGAGTTACAAATTCGTATTTTATAGCTTACGATCATGTAGTGCAGTCTTCATGCCCGTTCTGCTTTTACTTTACACACTATTCAGTCTGTAATGAATTTGCTTTATTTTAACAGTGGTAAGATATTAGGTTCAAAACACTATTAGAATTTTAGGTGTCAAAATAAATATGCGTAAACGTTGCCCCGTGTCCGGAGCACGTTTAAGCAAACTTACTTGGACTCAAAAATAATTTTTTAAACGGTTAAAAACACAAACTGAGCAACAACTAAATATACCAATTTTGACTACATCAACTGCTTCATGAAATCGCCATGTTTGAAATTTCCTAAGTTAAAACATAAAATTTAGAAAATTCATTGAAAAAAATCAGCGTAAACGTTCCCCAATCTCCCCTACAGGATGACATTTTACATAAAATCTGATAGGAATGATATTAAAAAAAAAAAAAAAAAAAGTTTGGCATATTTCTTTCCAATACTTTCTTGTAAAGCGCGTTTCACCGCATCATTACTACAAATGCAGTGAAAAAAAAAGTCTGTCGTTTTTTAGAAAACAATTTGTACTTTCTTGTAAAACTCGTTGCACTTCCTTATACAACACAATTAATTAATACATATTGAACATTTTTGAAAATAACAAGGGCTTTGAAATGGGGAAAATGGGTCTGTCAGTCCGTCTCTCCTTCCTTTTATTTAACTTTTGAGTGACTAGTCTGATTCGAACAAAGTTTTCTTGTTCGAAAAATCGCATCGACGCGACCTCTCCACTTTTTGATATGAGAAATTTTTCGTTCAATTTCTAAAAAGTTCAAATTATTTAACACAGCCTATACAAGAAAGTTCAAGGCAAATATTGATCCGAAACTCAAATGCGAATTTGCTTTAAGCAAACTTTTTTGGAAAAAGTTATTGACGAAGAAAACGCATAGAAACTATTTTTTTTCGATTTAGCTATTTTAAGCATACTTTTTGAACAATTCAAAAAATTTTATCACAACAAACGAGAGAATTTTAAACCCATTTTTGTCTAAGAAACCAACAATACTAAAGATTATTTTTTGGAACGAAGAAATTGTGTAGATTTTGAACAGGTCCTTAATTTTTGGTTTTAAGAAATAGGAATAATTTGGTTTTAAGAAAAGTTTTAATTCGGAATCAAAATACCATCTCTTTTAGACTTAACACTGGTGTAAGTCAGCGATAAATACAGCGTGTCCAAAAAGTCTTTAACATAGGTGAAAAAAATCATAAAAAAATAACAAATTGTCGTATATGCGGTTTGCACCACAATACTTCACAGGTTCAAGATTTTATTTTAATGACATCGTAAAAAAGGGGGAGGGGGAGTGAAAAGAAAAAAGTGTAGTGGGGATGTTTCCTTCAGTCAAAAGTACAACTTTTTGTCACTGAAACTGATAGAATAAGCAATAAAAAAATAATAAGATGGAGATAGGAAAAACTTTTATTTTCCCCAGCAGTTTTTATTTATTTATTTTTTTTTTTTTTAAACTTCCGATTTTGTAAATAAAGCTTTGTCTTTATGACATCATACACACACACACACACACACACACACACTGATGCAATTTGGCGCGTTACTCTTTTGGCGCACAGAATGTTTACGGTTTTCCGTCAACCGTGTTGCCAGTACATGTATAAAGAAGAGAGTTAAATGTTGCGCTCTGGCCTAATGGCATCAGTAAATGATATTTCATTACTTGTGATGTCATGTGCAGAAGCGTAAAAATTAACTTGAATCTGCGCGCACCAATTAAAATAATTATTAAAAAATATTAAACTTTGTCAAATTATTTTTTAAAAAAATGGGTAAATCCTATGTTTTTAAGTATACTCTTTCAGAAAAAAAAGTTTTTAAAATTTCAGAAACAACCCAATTATAAATAATTTACATTGAGGGTTGTATCGCCACAGCAAGAAAAACTGGTTCTTATAGTGACGATACAGCGATTATTTATTGTTTTTTCTTTTTTTTTTTTTTTGCTTTTTTTATGACGCTATAAAAAAAATTCTCGAACCAATGAAGTAGGGTCAGGTGGGGTGGAATGGGTATGTGGGGTGGAATGGGTAGTTTAAAGCTTTGAGTTACAGAAGGAAAAAAACACAATTTAAGAAAAAATAAATAAATAACACTTATGTTATTTACACTAGTTTGACTTTATTTAAGTTCAAGAAAAAATTGTGTGGCAACAGTCAGTTCAGCGGCAGTCTTCTTGAAAGTTACATTATTAAAATCAAAACTACACAAATGATATCTTCGAAACTTTGTTTTCACGATTTTGTTTTCATTTAGAAAGTATTCTATTACTGTTATTTTTACTTAAGGAAGTCTCTTTTGTCAACTAAAAAAGTCAGCCAGAAAAATTCCAAATATTTTATGAAATATGTTTAAAAATTTAAAGTGGGGTGGAATGGGTTAGTGTCATTATTAGTCTTAATGGCACAGACTGTGGAATTAACATTTTTTCTTATTGAAAGGTTTTTTTTTTCTAAAGTAAGTTCTTCATTATTGAAAGTTTAATATTCTGAAATTCTTAAAAATGCTCAATTATGTTAAAATGTGTTGGTATAACGACATAAAATACACTTAGAATGTATTTTAAAATAATTTAATGTAATCTATACAAAAAATTTACATTCCATACTTCAAAACTTATATGTATATCTATAACTCAAATTAACAAGTACGAAATACATGTCTAAATAAAAATAAAATGGTAGTATTATTTGTCAGAATCCTATTTAAAAAATTTCCTGTTGTCGTGGTAGTATTATTTCTTTGTTGCACTTAAAGGAAATGCGATGTATTTGTTAAAAATAAAATAAATAGCCACATATTAAACATACACAATATATTAACTTGACATTAAAAATAATCAATTCATTGTGATACATTAAAAAAAAAAAAAATGCATTACCTATGAATGGAGAAATGCTACTTGTTGAGGCACTTAAATTTACTGCAAAATGTGGGTACCCATTAGGTCGTAAAGATGTATTGGACATGGTTGAAAGTTACCTGAAATCGCACCCTGAACGCAAAACACCTTTCAGTGATAATCGAATTTCCACCTTCCCCAATAATGAAGAAATAGAGATTGAGGAAGAACAAATCATCAAAAAACTAAGTCAGTCAATCCTCAATAACCGGGGGCATTTTACCTTCAATTGCTATGAAATTAGAAATTATACCGCTCAATAGTTTTTTTTTACCCTTATGTTAATGCCTTTTTGTGAAAAAAATTAAATAAATTCACGTTTTCATTCTAAAATTGAATTTAAAATAATGCTACCCATTTCACCCCACGCCATGGGGTGGAATGGGTATAGAAATAGGCTTTGAAATAATAACCTTTTCACCAAATAATAAAATAATTTCAGTAAAAATAACTGTGGATATGTAAAATGTATTGTTGAAATGTTAAAACTCAGTTATTGTTTTTTAATTGTTGGATATCAGTTTTGAATAGTTTGATAATCATTTCAAAAATACCTTTTTTATACCCATTCCACCCTATCTGACCCTATTATAATGGGCACATAAAATGGAATATTGATACGACAATTTCTTGCTTTTCTATGAGTTTTTGAAATGCGTCAAGGATTTTTCGGACACCCTGTATGACTGAATCAATAGAGAATAAATTTAAAGTGCAAATATTTTTACTATGAACTAACAAATGTTCAAACTATTTGTTTACGCCCTAACTGACATCCTAAAACTGAGTTTTGGTATTTCAGTTTCAAGAAATGACCGAGGTATTTTTACAGCAGTCAGAGAGCGCTTTTTTGTGTCTAAATATTACATTTATCACCACTTTTCTGATTTGTGTGATGATAGTTTAATGATAGCCGCCTCCAAAAACAGAAGCAGAATCCTAAAATTCCGCTCTACTCCACGCGTAATTTTAATAATTTCAAAAGCATTCCTTCTTTTTTCATAAAGTTATATTAATTTTTAACTTTATCTGAGGCGCTTGAGGCACCGGAAGATATGAATGGATTTTGATGAAAATTCGACCCACGGAAATCGAATTTCCACGGATCTCCCGATTTTTCATTCCGTATAACGAACAAAATATTTGGTTTTCATATTTCTTTCAAAACTTTTTAAAAAAAAAGAAAAAAAAATGAAAAACACATGAAAACCCAGTGAAATACAGTTATTTTGAAAAAAAAAAATTGTCGTTTTATGCACCGCACGATTCAAAAGGGGAACTTATAAGGCGAGCAAGACAGCTTCAACCTGCATCAGTCACCATTAGCGTACACGGAGGCTCTTCGACCGACTGACCTCGAACCCGCGACTCTCTAGTCACGAGTGGCCACAATGCCCCCGCTCCTGATTCACCATCAATACTCCTGAGGATACAGCTTTTTCGCCCCCCGTATAAATTTTAGCCCCGAGTTCGATCCCTACTTGCGTGCGGATTGTATCCACCAGAACGGACCTGATCACCGATTCTGACTCACAAATTGTGACATGCGCGTGCTGTTTATGATTGAATGTGCTATTTAATAAAGGGCAATGAAATATAAAAACAGGAGGACGAAGGGAAAGATTCTGTTCACGCAATGCCTTGTAAGTATCATTCTCCGAATAAACAATATCGCCAGCTGTCCAATCGTTTTACCGAGGCAGATGAAATGGAATGTGCGGACGGGCGCCTTTCGTCCCCATCTGCCTCTCCGGACAGGTGGCCAGGGCCAAATCCTTACTTCTTGACGAGGCACTAAGCCTCGAGCTTTTGTTTTGCGGAAGGGAACAATCCTTCTTAACTGAAGAGAGCCTTAATAAGAACTTCATTATTTATTTTCCCATCACCTCAGATCAGCAATCGAAAGAAAAAAGTACTTATAGCTCGATGGCAGGCAGCCGGTCATTTGTCCCAGCTCTTATGAGAGTTTCTGTCCATTAAGGGGACTTCCTATTGATTTTCTTCCTTCAAAACCCTCCCTTTATATTTTAACATAGCTTTATGAACTGCCTAATGCAGTGAAATCTGTGTATAACGATACTGTCTATAACGATAACTGTCTATAACAATATATATATACTAGAGGACCCGACAGACGTTGTTCTGTTCAAACTTTGTAAATTGAAAAGTTAAAAAATTTCAATAAACTGTCAAGTGTTTGAATCGTTCTGTTGAAAAAAATAAGTAAAAAAATCTTTTAAGCTGCTATGGTGTCAGATTGCGTATACAGTCGATCCTCCATATATCGAACTTCCCCATATCGAAATTTTCTATATATCGAAATCCCAGCAAATTTCAATGTTCATTACATAGAAAAATTGTTTCTATGTATCGAAAAAATCTTATATATCGAGTAATTTTTTTCGAGACATTCGTAGATTTTTTTTTCACTTTAGACTGTTTGTCTCATGAAAAATGAAGGTTGGGGGATAAAATTATGTTTACTAAAGTTTGCTATGACACTCACTAGAATTCTGGGCTTGAGGAGTGTGTAGATAGGTCGCTGTTCCGTTCTTAAATTCCCTTAAGTTTATTTGAAATCTTAGTTGTAACCAGTAACACTAAAATCAGTTTCAAGTTCTTCCTTTTGTCTGTTGATTATCATTCCTAGTCTTTTTAGCTTCAGTAAAAATCATTCAAGTTAAGTAGATTGATTTTTTCACTTTTTTCTCGATTACATGTTGCGAATCAAGTTGGACTGCCGAAGAATGAAGATAAATGAAAGCACAAAAATGTGTAATTTCTGTTACTTTTTCCGTTATTAACTTTCGTTTAATTAGAATTTGGTTTCATGCTCGAAAATTAACTGTAATTTTAATATTTTAGGAGATTTTTATGATAAAATAAGATTGTTTCTATACATAGAAATTTCTATACATCGAATTTTTTTTCCGGCAATTTGCTACTTCGATATATGGAGGTCCGACTGTATTTATTACAACTTGATTTATCTAATGAACAGTGAGCAGTTGTTTTATTAACATCTTTTTCTCTCCCGTACTTGATGGTTTGTTCCTTCAGCCATACTCAAAGGATAAAAAGCGTTC